>NW_027437602.1:377500-381982 GCF_965140245.1 Athene noctua | reverse complement strand
GGTGCTGCGTGCACATGAGAGCGCGGCGGGGCGCGGGGGTGCGGGGGTGCGTTAAGAAAAAAAATTTCCCTTTTCATTTATTTTTTTTCGGATTTCATTGGCATCTATCGAAACAAAAATGTCTCGCACGACGCGGCCGCCAGGTCTACCCGCCTCCGGGGCGTGAAGCGGCCGACAGGTCTGCCCGCCTCCGGGGCGTGAGGCGGCCGTCAGGTCTACCCGCCTCCGCGGCGTGAGGCGGCCGTCAGGTCTACCCGCCTCCGCGGCGTGTGGCGGCCGTCAGGTCTACCCGCCTCCGGGGCGTGTGGCGGCCGTCAGGTCTACCCGCCTCCGGGGCGTGAGGCGGCCGTCAGGTCTACCCGCCTCCGCGGCGTGTGGCGGCCGTCAGGTCTACCCGCCTCCGGGGCGTGTGGCGGCCGTCAGGTCTACCCGCCTCCGGGGCGTGAGGCGGCCGTCAGGTCTACCCGCCTCCGCGGGCGTGAGGCGGCCGTCAGGTCTACCCGCCTCCGGGGCGTGAGGCGGCCGTCAGGTCTACCCGCCTCCGGGGCGTGAGGCGGCCGTCAGGTCTACCCGCCTCCGGGGCGGTGTGGCGGCCGTCAGGTCTACCCGCCTCCGGGGCGTGAGGCGGCCGTCAGGTCTACCCGCCTCCGGGGCGTGAGGCGGCCGTCAGGTCTACCCGCCTCCGGGGCGTGAGGCGGCCGTCAGGTCTACCCGCCTCCGGGGCGTGACGCGGCCGTCAGGTCTACCCGCCTCCGGGGCGTGAGGCGGCCGTCAGGTCTACCCGCCTCCGCGGCGTGAGGCGGCCGTCAGGTCTACCCGCCTCCGGGGCGTGAGGCGGCCGTCAGGTCTACCCGCCTCCGGGGCGTGAGGCGGCCGTCAGGTCTACCCGCCTCCGGGGCGCGACGCGGCCGTCAGGTCTACCCGCCTCCGGGGCGTGTGGCGGCCGTCAGGTCTACCCGCCTCCGGGGCGTGAGGCGGCCGTCAGGTCTACCCGCCTCCGGGGCGTGAGGCGGCCGTCAGGTCTACCCGCTTCCGGGGCGTGAGGCGGCCGTCAGGTCTACCCGCCTCCGGGGCGTGAGGCGGCCGTCAGGTCTACCCGCTTCCGCGGCGTGAGGCGGCCGTCAGGTCTACCCGCCTCCGGGGCGTGAGGCGGCCGTCAGGTCTACCCGCCTCCGGGGCGTGAGGCGGCCGTCAGGTCTACCCGCCTCCGGGGCGTGAGGCGGCAGTCAGGTCTACCCGCCTCCGGGGCGTGAGGCGGCCGTCAGGTCTACCCGCTTCCGCGGCGTGAGGCGGCCGTCAGGTCTACCCGCCTCCGGGGCGTGTGGCGGCCGTCATGTCTACCCGCCTCCGGGGCGTGAGGCGGCCGTCAGGTCTACCCGCCTCCGGGGCGTGAGGCGGCCGTCAGGTCTACCCGCCTCCGGGGCGTGAGGCGGCCGTCAGGTCTACCCGCTTCCGCGGCGTGAGGCGGCCGTCAGGTCTACCCGCCTCCGGGGCGTGAGGCGGCCGTCAGGTCTACCCGCCTCCGGGGCGTGAGGCGGCCGTCAGGTCTACCCACCTCCGAGGCGACCGGCGGTGGCCGCTAGGTGTACCCGGCTCCACGTTGCCGGCGGCCGGCTCAGCGTCCGTCGAAAGGGCTGCCAGGTCTACCCGGCTCCGTCGGGACTTAGAGCGCGGGCAGACCTGTTGGCTCCGGCAGTTCCTCCAAGGGGTCGCTGTTTCGCGCTGCCTCCAGTTAGGTCATCGTAAGAGTCGGCGTCTCTGCAGCGCCTCCCCCGCTGGCAGGCAGACACTGCCTTTAAGCGCCCCTTTCCGGCGCGGACCCATATTCTCCTTATATAGGGGCACGAGGCGTCTCTGCTCCAGACAAGCGCCACCGAGCGAGGGCACGCGGCTTAGCCGGCCAAGTGGAATGCTGGGCGGCCGCAGACGGTGGTTTCCCCCGGGGAATTGGGCACGGTTCTCAAGCCGGTGCTCTGTCAGGCGAGCGTGCACGGAACCGAGAGCACCCAGAGAGATGCCGAACGGCACGAAGCCGGGCGGCGTTGGGGCGGTCGCTGCCGAGTGGTGAGAAAAGGACGGGCAGAGGTGCACGGGAGAGGCCGAAGACCGGTGGCCGGAGGCGGCTGGCGGCACTTGAACGCTGGATACTGGGGGGGGAGCCGAGCTGTGAGACTACCGTGGGTGGTTACCCCCGTCCCCCCCCCGGTCCCCCGAGAGCCCGATGATGGCGGAGGGGGGGAGCGCCGGTATGTGTGTTGACACAGCGGTGCTCCGTACGGTTCCAGCCCGTCGGGGGCTGTTGCCCAGCTCCTTGAGGGGGCCTTGGGGATGGGACGAGAGGTGGCGGCGGCGGCACCTGCTCCCTTTGTTTGCCGGCCTTAAGCCGGAGCCCGTGGCATGGGCACGCCACGGTTTTGGCTGGTCGCGGTGGCCGGCAGCTTGGATGCAGACGGCCCGGGGGGGGTGTGTCTCGAGCCACCGGTGGGTGGCCCCCCCCCCCCGGCCCCCCGAGAGCCCGACGATGGTAAGGCGAGAGGCGGCGGCGCCTCCCTGGTTCTTGGTTTACTCCTTTCGTTGCCGGTATCGTATGCCATACGTGCGGGGCGGCCTGTGGTGTCCGGCCGGCTCTCGGCGTCCCTGGTTTCTACCGGCCGGGCTCGGTGAAGGGAGGTCTGCACGGTGCTGTGAGCGAAGGCTAGTCGACTCCTCGGGTCCTTTGCTCTCTCGGCCCTAAGCCGGAGCCCGTGACATGGGCACAGCACGGTACGTTTTTGGCCGCCGGTGTTGGCTGGCAGCCGGGTGCAGATGGCCGTGGTGGGGTGTCTCGAGCCTTCAGCGGCTACCCCCCCCCACCACTCTGGTCCCCTGAGAAGCCGGATGATGGTAAGGCGAGGCGGCGGCGCCTCGGTCCTCTTTTCCGCTTTCTTTTTTTCCTGGTGCAGATGCCATACGTGGGGCGGCCTGCGGTGTCCGGTCTGCTCCTGGCGTCCTGGTTTGTACCAGCCGGGCTCAGTGAAGGGGAGGTCTGCACGGTGCTGTGAGCGAGGTTGGTCGGCGCCTCGGTTCCTTTGCTCTCTGGCCCTAAGCCGGAGCCCGCGATGCGGGTACAGCACGTTTTTTTGTTTTTGGCCGGTGGTGGTGTCCGGCAGCCGGATGCAGATGGCCGGCGGGGTGTCCTGAGCCTTCAGCGGCTTTCCCCCGGCCCCCCGCCTGAGCTGTTCCACACCTGGCTTTTTCCCTCCGGGGTAACCTGTTCCCTGCGTTTGTTGGGCAAAGGCCGGTGGCCGGCGGCGGCCGCCGGCACTTGAACGCTGGAAGACCGGCGGAGTCGAGCCTGTCGCGGCTTTACCCCGGTCCAGCCGAGTCGGCTGAAGGGAATCCTTGTGCGTGGCGGGTGGGTGGCGGCGGTGGCGGGGCACATCCCGCGCACCCGGTCCCCCACCCCCTCGACTGGTACCGGTACGGAGGCGTAGCCTACTGAGGCTGGCCTCGGGCACGTCGGACAGGCTTCGCGGCGAGCCGGCTCTGCCGGTGTTGAAGCCGCCGGAGCACCTGTCACGGATGTCGCCCCTGCTCGCTCGCACGCAGAGCCCCGCGTCGTCCGCCCGCCCGCTTGCGGGTGGCCGAGGGCAGGCGCGCGGTGGCTGTCGCTGTCCCAGGACCCGTGGCCGTTGTGGCCTTCGCTGATCGATGAGGCACTTGGGGTCGCGTCGGAAAGGGCCCCCGGCGGGCCGGCTCTGCTGTACTCCCCGTAATAGGGAGCCGCGGTGGCGTCCGGTGTTCAGGCAGGGCGGTCTCCTTTCCAATTCGCTTCCCCGCTGTGAGCGAGGTATCGTCCTAGTCTCTTCCCCCCCCCGAGCGAGAAGGGGGCCGTGGCGACGGCGGCGAGGCGCGTGCCTCCCCCGTGTCACCTCACCCTGTCCTGCTGCCGCTCGGCGCGGGGGGGGGGTTTCCTGGGCCTTCCTTACCGAACCAGGCTGTGTGACAGCCGCGTGGCCCCGCGAGCCACCAGGTGTCCTAAACCACGCCGAGGCGCCGGTGCCGACCTCGGTCCGGGTGCCCGTGGGTGCCGGCCGCAAGCAGCGCTGGGCGGCGAGGGCGGTCGAGCCGCGAAAGAAACCGGGCCAAAGCGAGGGAAGAAAAGCGTGTCCGGGCCGCGTCTGCCCGGGCGGGCCTGGAGGCGTGCCGCGGGCGGCAGGGGGGCGTCCCCCTCCGGCGCTGGCGCCGCCGCCGTGTAGGGCTCTCCGTGCCGCCCTTCCGCCTGCTGCAGAGCGAGCCGCCCCGGCAGGGGCCTCGGTCCGCGGGGTCGCGCCCGCCTCGGCGGGTCGCTGTCTCCTCTAGCACGTCCGGTGCTCCCGCGGCAGTGGGGAGGGGGGGGAAGAGCGAGCGCTCGGTCGTCTCCCCCCCCGCCCCTTCCCTTCCGTTGGGTGGTGGGCGCGTGCCTGCCGGCTGCGATCGCCCGCGATCCGCAGCCCGGGCCGG
>NW_027437602.1:357500-365000 GCF_965140245.1 Athene noctua | reverse complement strand
ACCGCTGGCATCGACCGGTGTCTGCGTCCGCGTGGGGTCCCAGCACGGCCGGGTCTCTGGCCGGCATTCCCGCCACCCCCTCCCGGCAGCCCCCGCGCTCCCCGCCGCCTGCCCCTTGTGACGTCACAAGTAGCCGAGGAGGGGTAACAGGGCGCTTCCGGGCCCGGGCTCCCGAGCTGCCTGTGACGTCACGCCGTGCCCGAGCGGGCCCTGGCTTGAAGCAGGCGGCGGCTCGGGATGACACGGGCACCCGCGTAGCTCCAAGGCAGGGAGCAGGCCGTGGCCTGAGCCTCTCGCGGCGAAGTCACGCCTGGACTAGGACGTGATGGGCCTGGGCCGGGCCGTGGCTGGTGGGCTCTCACGCGAGGGGGTCTCCTGCAGCTTTCGAGCCGGTAGGCAGGCCAGCGGCGAGGCGAGGCCTGGCTTATGCAGCGCCCCTCGTGATCTCACCTTCAACTGGGGAGGCGACGGGGCCAGCGCAGCTGCCGGCTAGCGTACGGACGCGAGGGTCGGAACCGGCAGGGAAGAGTTCGGCTGAGACGGGATCGAACGCGGACCTGAAAACACGCGACGAGAATCACGAACGGAGAGGTCAAGCGGAAGCCTGACCAGCGCTAGGGCATCGATTCAGAAACGGTTCAGGAGCTCACGCTCTGCCCACGCACGTGCGCCCGCCTGCCCCGCACCCCCACAAGCTGCCCGGCCCGAAGCCGTCTGCCTGGGGCTGCCCGCGCGCGCACGCGTATACGGCCGCCCCCCCATCCCGCCAAAGCCGCCCCACCCGCCACGTGCTTCTCCGTGAGACCGGCGGCGCCCCCCCAACACCGCCGCTTGGCCCGCGACGAGCCCGCCCCCCCCCCCCCCCCCCCCAACCCTCCCGCCACCAGGTTCACCGTGACACCGGCCGCCCCCCCCACCCCCCAGCCCACCCACCCCCCCCCCGCCACCCCCCGCCCCATCCCACCCCCCCACCCCCCGCCCCCGCCACCCCCGGGGTTCGCGAGGAGACCGGCCGCCCCCTACCTCCGGCCCGCTTTCCACCAGCAGCAGCACATTGGCCGCTCCAGGGAAGGAAGGCGGGAGACCTTAGGACCCAGCGGCGTCGCCGCCGCCGCCTCCGTGCCGGGGGGCCCGGAGGGGCCTCCCGCCGGCGGCGGCGATGATGGGTGGCGCGTGTTTTGGACGCTGAGCCCCCGCAGCTGCCGAGTCCCTGCCGCGCCGTGCCCGCGGCCCGGCTCCCCGCCTTCCTCAGTCGGTCGCTCGGCCGCCCGCCCTCCTGCCCGCCTGCTCCGTTCCCGCCCCGGGTTGAAAGCCAAACGAACGCCGAAGGGGTGGGAGGGAGAGCAGCGACGGGGCGGGGGTGTGTGTGTAACAACAGAAACCGCTCCCCACCAACACCACCCCCCCACCACCCCCCCCCCCCCCCGCCCCCCCACCGCCGCAACGAGCTCTGTCGACCCCCCTGCCGACCCCCCCCCAACCCCCACCCCTCCCGCCACCAGGTCCACCGTGACACCGGCCGCCCCCTGCCACCCCCGGGGTTCGCGAGGAGACCGGCCGCCCCCTACCTCCGGCCCGCTTTCCACCAGCAGCAGCACATTGGCCGCTCCAGGGAAGGAAGGCGGGAGACCTTAGGACCCAGCGGCGTCGCCGCCGCCGCCTCCGTGCCGGGGGGCCCGGAGGGGCCTCCCGCCGGCGGCGGCGATGATGGGTGGCGCGTGTTTTGGACGCTGAGCCCCCGCAGCTGCCGAGTCCCTGCCGCGCCGTGCCCGCGGCCCGGCTCCCCGCCTTCCTCAGTCGGTCGCTCGGCCGCCCGCCCTCCTGCCCGCCTGCTCCGTTCCCGCCGCGGGTTGAAAGCCAAACGAACGCCGAAGGGGTGGGAGGGAGAGCAGCGAGGGCGGGTGGTGGTGGTGGTGGTGGTGTAACAGAAACCGCCCCCGATCCCCCACCCCCCAGCCGTAGTGCTCCGCGGCGCCGAGGAGGCTGCGGTCGGTTGGCGGCCGCACCCACCGCCCTGCAGCTCCGGAGTTGCAGCGGTGGGGCGGGGACCAACGGCTCTTCGGGCGCGCGGGCGACGGTGGGGGTCGGGGGGCTGGGGGGGGTGGGGGGCTGGGGGTGTCTGTGTGTGTGCGCGTGCGTGCGTGCGTGTGTGTGTGTGTGTGTGTGTCTGTGTCTGTGTGTGCGTGTGTGTGTGTGCGCGCCTGTGTCTCTCTCTCTCGCGCGCGCGCTCTCTCTCTCTCTCTCTCTCTCTCTCTCTCTGTGTCTCTGCGTGTGTGTCCGAGCTCGTGTGTGTCGCGGCGGGGGGGGGGGGGGGGGGGGGGAACAAACAACAAAACAACAATCCGAACAACACACACACACACACACACACGCGCGCACACACCCCCACACCCCCTATTCCCACACATAAAGCCCGGGAGCCCCCTTCCCACCCCCCCACCCCAACCCCGTCGAAAAAAACCTAAACGCGAATGCCAGCGAGCGCCTGGCAACGCCGGGACCCGGACCCGGACCCGGACCCGGACCCGGACCCGGTGAAGGGCGCCCGGTGCCCACGCCTCTGCGGCACAGCGAAAGGCGGGGGGAAAGAAACAAAATAAAAACACACACACGCACCCCCACCCCCCCCCCCACCCCCCCTCCCCCGAGACTAAAGCTAAACCCACGCTGCGAAACCAAAAGCTGAAGCCGAGGACCGCCCGGCAGCGCCGGGACCCCGACCCGGCGAAAAGCGCCCGGTTCCCGATGCGAACTCGCTCCAGCGAGACGGGCGTCTCCGTTGGGGGTGAGGTGCGGGGAACGTCGCCGCTTCTGCCGGGTCCCCTGGCAGCCGCGGGAAGCGGGGGGGGGGAGTGGCGGGCGGCGCCGTGCGGCGCGGAGTGGCGCGGCGCAGAGGGGCTGACTGGCGGCCGAGGGGGCGGGCAGCGAATGATGCCAGCGACTGCATGGCAGCCAACGGGTCGGGGCGGGGGGGTGGGGGGGCTGGTGCTGCGTGCACATGAGAGCGCGGCGGGGCGCGGGGGTGCGGGGGTGCGTTAAGAAAAAAAATTTCCCTTTTCATTTATTTTTTTTCGGATTTCATTGGCATCTATCGAAACAAAAATGTCTCGCACGACGCGGCCGCCAGGTCTACCCGCCTCCGGGGCGTGAAGCGGCCGACAGGTCTGCCCGCCTCCGGGGCGTGAGGCGGCCGTCAGGTCTACCCGCCTCCGCGGCGTGAGGCGGCCGTCAGGTCTACCCGCCTCCGCGGCGTGTGGCGGCCGTCAGGTCTACCCGCCTCCGGGGCGTGTGGCGGCCGTCAGGTCTACCCGCCTCCGGGGCGTGAGGCGGCCGTCAGGTCTACCCGCCTCCGCGGCGTGTGGCGGCCGTCAGGTCTACCCGCCTCCGGGGCGTGTGGCGGCCGTCAGGTCTACCCGCCTCCAGGGCGTGAGGCGGCCGTCAGGTCTACCCGCCTCCGCGGCGTGAGGCGGCCGTCAGGTCTACCCGCCTCCGGGACGTGAGGCGGCCGTCAGGTCTACCCGCCTCCGGGGCGTGAGGCGGCCGTCAGGTCTACCCGCCTCCGGGGCGTGTGGCGGCCGTCAGGTCTACCCGCCTCCGGGGCGTGAGGCGGCCGTCAGGTCTACCCGCCTCCGGGGCGCGACGCGGCCGTCAGGTCTACCCGCCTCCGGGGCGTGAGGCGGCCGTCAGGTCTACCCGCCTCCGGGGCGCGACGCGGCCGTCAGGTCTACCCGCCTCCGGGGCGTGAGGCGGCCGTCAGGTCTACCCGCCTCCGCGGCGTGAGGCGGCCGTCAGGTCTACCCGCCTCCGGGGCGTGTGGCGGCCGTCAGGTCTACCCGCCTCCGGGGCGTGAGGCGGCCGTCAGGTCTACCCGCCTCCGGGGCGCGACGCGGCCGTCAGGTCTACCCGCCTCCGGGGCGTGTGGCGGCCGTCAGGTCTACCCGCCTCCGGGGCGTGAGGCGGCCGTCAGGTCTACCCGCCTCCGGGGCGTGAGGCGGCCGTCAGGTCTACCCGCTTCCGGGGCGTGAGGCGGCCGTCAGGTCTACCCGCCTCCGGGGCGTGAGGCGGCCGTCAGGTCTACCCGCTTCCGCGGCGTGAGGCGGCCGTCAGGTCTACCCGCCTCCGGGGCGTGAGGCGGCCGTCAGGTCTACCCGCCTCCGGGGCGTGAGGCGGCCGTCAGGTCTACCCGCCTCCGGGGCGTGAGGCGGCCGTCAGGTCTACCCGCCTCCGGGGCGTGAGGCGGCCGTCAGGTCTACCCGCTTCCGCGGCGTGAGGCGGCCGTCAGGTCTACCCGCCTCCGGGGCGTGTGGCGGCCGTCAGGTCTACCCGCCTCCGGGGCGTGAGGCGGCCGTCAGGTCTACCCGCCTCCGGGGCGTGAGGCGGCCGTCAGGTCTACCCGCCTCCGGGGCGTGAGGCGGCCGTCAGGTCTACCCGCTTCCGCGGCGTGAGGCGGCCGTCAGGTCTACCCGCCTCCGGGGCGTGAGGCGGCCGTCAGGTCTACCCGCCTCCGGGGCGTGAGGCGGCCGTCAGGTCTACCCGCCTCCGGGGCGTGAGGCGGCCGTCAGGTCTACCCACCTCCGAGGCGACCGGCGGTGGCCGCTAGGTGTACCCGGCTCCACGTTGCCGGCGGCCGGCTCAGCGTCCGTCGAAAGGGCTGCCAGGTCTACCCGGCTCCGTCGGGACTTAGAGCGCGGGCAGACCTGTTGGCTCCGGCAGTTCCTCCAAGGGGTCGCTGTTTCGCGCTGCCTCCAGTTAGGTCATCGTAAGAGTCGGCGTCTCTGCAGCGCCTCCCCCGCTGGCAGGCAGACACTGCCTTTAAGCGCCCCTTTCCGGCGCGGACCCATATTCTCCTTATATAGGGGCACGAGGCGTCTCTGCTCCAGACAAGCGCCACCGAGCGAGGGCACGCGGCTTAGCCGGCCAAGTGGAATGCTGGGCGGCCGCAGACGGTGGTTTCCCCCGGGGAATTGGGCACGGTTCTCAAGCCGGTGCTCTGTCAGGCGAGCGTGCACGGAACCGAGAGCACCCAGAGAGATGCCGAACGGCACGAAGCCGGGCGGCGTTGGGGCGGTCGCTGCCGAGTGGTGAGAAAAGGACGGGCAGAGGTGCACGGGAGAGGCCGAAGACCGGTGGCCGGAGGCGGCTGGCGGCACTTGAACGCTGGATACTGGGGGGGGGAGCCGAGCTGTGAGACTACCGTGGGTGGTTACCCCCGTCCCCCCCCCGGTCCCCCGAGAGCCCGATGATGGCGGAGGGGGGGAGCGCCGGTATGTGTGTTGACACAGCGGTGCTCCGTACGGTTCCAGCCCGTCGGGGGCTGTTGCCCAGCTCCTTGAGGGGGCCTTGGGGATGGGACGAGAGGTGGCGGCGGCGGCACCTGCTCCCTTTGTTTGCCGGCCTTAAGCCGGAGCCCGTGGCATGGGCACGCCACGGTTTTGGCTGGTCGCGGTGGCCGGCAGCTTGGATGCAGACGGCCCGGGGGGGGTGTGTCTCGAGCCACCGGTGGGTGGCCCCCCCCCCCCGGCCCCCCGAGAGCCCGACGATGGTAAGGCGAGAGGCGGCGGCGCCTCCCTGGTTCTTGGTTTACTCCTTTCGTTGCCGGTATCGTATGCCATACGTGCGGGGCGGCCTGTGGTGTCCGGCCGGCTCTCGGCGTCCCTGGTTTCTACCGGCCGGGCTCGGTGAAGGGAGGTCTGCACGGTGCTGTGAGCGAAGGCTAGTCGACTCCTCGGGTCCTTTGCTCTCTCGGCCCTAAGCCGGAGCCCGTGACATGGGCACAGCACGGTACGTTTTTGGCCGCCGGTGTTGGCTGGCAGCCGGGTGCAGATGGCCGTGGTGGGGTGTCTCGAGCCTTCAGCGGCTACCCCCCCCCACCACTCTGGTCCCCTGAGAAGCCGGATGATGGTAAGGCGAGGCGGCGGCGCCTCGGTCCTCTTTTCCGCTTTCTTTTTTTCCTGGTGCAGATGCCATACGTGGGGCGGCCTGCGGTGTCCGGTCTGCTCCTGGCGTCCCTGGTTTGTACCAGCCGGGCTCAGTGAAGGGGAGGTCTGCACGGTGCTGTGAGCGAGGTTGGTCGGCGCCTCGGTTCCTTTGCTCTCTGGCCCTAAGCCGGAGCCCGCGATGCGGGTACAGCACGTTTTTTTGTTTTTGGCCGGTGGTGGTGTCCGGCAGCCGGATGCAGATGGCCGGCGGGGTGTCCTGAGCCTTCAGCGGCTTTCCCCCGGCCCCCCGCCTGAGGCTGTTCCACACCTGGCTTTTTCCCTCCGGGGTAACCTGTTCCCTGCGTTTGTTGGGCAAAGGCCGGTGGCCGGCGGCGGCCGCCGGCACTTGAACGCTGGAAGACCGGCGGAGTCGAGCCTGTCGCGGCTTTACCCCGGTCCAGCCGAGTCGGCTGAAGGGAATCCTTGTGCGTGGCGGGTGGGTGGCGGCGGTGGCGGGGCACATCCCGCGCACCCGGTCCCCCACCCCCTCGACTGGTACCGGTACGGAGGCGTAGCCTACTGAGGCTGGCCTCGGGCACGTCGGACAGGCTTCGCGGCGAGCCGGCTCTGCCGGTGTTGAAGCCGCCGGAGCACCTGTCACGGATGTCGCCCCTGCTCGCTCGCACGCAGAGCCCCGCGTCGTCCGCCCGCCCGCTTGCGGGTGGCCGAGGGCAGGCGCGCGGTGGCTGTCGCTGTCCCAGGACCCGTGGCCGTTGTGGCCTTCGCTGATCGATGAGGCACTTGGGGTCGCGTCGGAAAGGGCCCCCGGCGGGCCGGCTCTGCTGTACTCCCCGTAATAGGGAGCCGCGGTGGCGTCCGGTGTTCAGGCAGGGCGGTCTCCTTTCCAATTCGCTTCCCCGCTGTGAGCGAGGTATCGTCCTAGTCTCTTCCCCCCCCCGAGCGAGAAGGGGGCCGTGGCGACGGCGGCGAGGCGCGTGCCTCCCCCGTGTCACCTCACCCTGTCCTGCTGCCGCTCGGCGCGGGGGGGGGTTTCCTGGGCCTTCCTTACCGAACCAGGCTGTGTGACAGCCGCGTGGCCCCGCGAGCCACCAGGTGTCCTAAACCACGCCGAGGCGCCGGTGCCGACCTCGGTCCGGGTGCCCGTGGGTGCCGGCCGCAAGCAGCGCTGGGCGGCGAGGGCGGTCGAGCCGCGAAAGAAACCGGGCCAAAGCGAGGGAAGAAAAGCGTGTCCGGGCCGCGTCTGCCCGGGCGGGCCTGGAGGCGTGCCGCGGGCGGCAGGGGGGCGTCCCCCTCCGGCGCTGGCGCCGCCGCCGTGTAGGGCTCTCCGTGCCGCCCTTCCGCCTGCTGCAGAGCGAGCCGCCCCGGCAGGGGCCTCGGTCCGCGGGGTCGCGCCCGCCTCGGCGGGTCGCTGTCTCCTCTAGCACGTCCGGTGCTCCCGCGGCAGTGGGGAGGGGGGGGGAAGAGCGAGCGCTCGGTCGTCTCCCCCCCCGCCCCTTCCCTTCCGTTGGGTGGTGGGCGCGTGCCTGCCGGCTGCGATCGCCCGCGATCCGCAGCCCGGGCC
>NW_027437602.1:337500-345000 GCF_965140245.1 Athene noctua | reverse complement strand
TGTAATACAAGGCATGAAGCTGCAACCTCCCGCCCCGTGCCGTCGTCGTCTTTTCTGGGTTGCGATCGCAGCCACCACAGAAACGGGAAAAGAGAGATGAAAAGGAAAAATTAGTTGTTTTTTTTTTTTCTACAGCCGCCTCCCCCTGCGGTGCTCACGCCGCTGCCCTGCCCGGACCCGCTGGCCGCCGTGCGACCGCTGGCATCGACCGGTGTCTGCGTCCGCGTGGGGTCCCAGCACGGCCGGGTCTCTGGCCGGCATTCCCGCCACCCCCTCCCGGCAGCCCCCGCGCTCCCCGCCGCCTGCCCCTTGTGACGTCACAAGTAGCCGAGGAGGGGTAACAGGGCGCTTCCGGGCCCGGGCTCCCGAGCTGCCTGTGACGTCACGCCGTGCCCGAGCGGGCCCTGGCTTGAAGCAGGCGGCGGCTCGGGATGACACGGGCACCCGCGTAGCTCCAAGGCAGGGAGCAGGCCGTGGCCTGAGCCTCTCGCGGCGAAGTCACGCCTGGACTAGGACGTGATGGGCCTGGGCCGGGCCGTGGCTGGTGGGCTCTCACGCGAGGGGGTCTCCTGCAGCTTTCGAGCCGGTAGGCAGGCCAGCGGCGAGGCGAGGCCTGGCTTATGCAGCGCCCCTCGTGATCTCACCTTCAACTGGGGAGGCGACGGGGCCAGCGCAGCTGCCGGCTAGCGTACGGACGCGAGGGTCGGAACCGGCAGGGAAGAGTTCGGCTGAGACGGGATCGAACGCGGACCTGAAAACACGCGACGAGAATCACGAACGGAGAGGTCAAGCGGAAGCCTGACCAGCGCTAGGGCATCGATTCAGAAACGGTTCAGGAGCTCACGCTCTGCCCACGCACGTGCGCCCGCCTGCCCCGCACCCCCACAAGCTGCCCGGCCCGAAGCCGTCTGCCTGGGGCTGCCCGCGCGCGCACGCGTATACGGCCGCCCCCCCATCCCGCCAAAGCCGCCCCACCCGCCACGTGCTTCTCCGTGAGACCGGCGGCGCCCCCCCAACACCGCCGCTTGGCCCGCGACGAGCCCGCCCCCCCCCCCCCCCCCCCCAACCCTCCCGCCACCAGGTTCACCGTGACACCGGCCGCCCCCCCCACCCCCCAGCCCACCCACCCCCCCCCCGCCACCCCCCGCCCCATCCCACCCCCCCACCCCCCGCCCCCGCCACCCCCGGGGTTCGCGAGGAGACCGGCCGCCCCCTACCTCCGGCCCGCTTTCCACCAGCAGCAGCACATTGGCCGCTCCAGGGAAGGAAGGCGGGAGACCTTAGGACCCAGCGGCGTCGCCGCCGCCGCCTCCGTGCCGGGGGGCCCGGAGGGGCCTCCCGCCGGCGGCGGCGATGATGGGTGGCGCGTGTTTTGGACGCTGAGCCCCCGCAGCTGCCGAGTCCCTGCCGCGCCGTGCCCGCGGCCCGGCTCCCCGCCTTCCTCAGTCGGTCGCTCGGCCGCCCGCCCTCCTGCCCGCCTGCTCCGTTCCCGCCCCGGGTTGAAAGCCAAACGAACGCCGAAGGGGTGGGAGGGAGAGCAGCGACGGGGCGGGGGTGTGTGTGTAACAACAGAAACCGCTCCCCACCAACACCACCCCCCCACCACCCCCCCCCCCCCCCGCCCCCCCACCGCCGCAACGAGCTCTGTCGACCCCCCTGCCGACCCCCCCCCAACCCCCACCCCTCCCGCCACCAGGTCCACCGTGACACCGGCCGCCCCCTGCCACCCCCGGGGTTCGCGAGGAGACCGGCCGCCCCCTACCTCCGGCCCGCTTTCCACCAGCAGCAGCACATTGGCCGCTCCAGGGAAGGAAGGCGGGAGACCTTAGGACCCAGCGGCGTCGCCGCCGCCGCCTCCGTGCCGGGGGGCCCGGAGGGGCCTCCCGCCGGCGGCGGCGATGATGGGTGGCGCGTGTTTTGGACGCTGAGCCCCCGCAGCTGCCGAGTCCCTGCCGCGCCGTGCCCGCGGCCCGGCTCCCCGCCTTCCTCAGTCGGTCGCTCGGCCGCCCGCCCTCCTGCCCGCCTGCTCCGTTCCCGCCGCGGGTTGAAAGCCAAACGAACGCCGAAGGGGTGGGAGGGAGAGCAGCGAGGGCGGGTGGTGGTGGTGGTGGTGGTGTAACAGAAACCGCCCCCGATCCCCCACCCCCCAGCCGTAGTGCTCCGCGGCGCCGAGGAGGCTGCGGTCGGTTGGCGGCCGCACCCACCGCCCTGCAGCTCCGGAGTTGCAGCGGTGGGGCGGGGACCAACGGCTCTTCGGGCGCGCGGGCGACGGTGGGGGTCGGGGGGCTGGGGGGGGTGGGGGGCTGGGGGTGTCTGTGTGTGTGCGCGTGCGTGCGTGCGTGTGTGTGTGTGTGTGTGTGTGTCTGTGTCTGTGTGTGCGTGTGTGTGTGTGCGCGCCTGTGTCTCTCTCTCGCGCGCGCGCGCTCTCTCTCTCTCTCTCTCTCTCTCTCTCTCTGTGTCTCTGCGTGTGTGTCCGAGCTCGTGTGTGTCGCGGCGGGGGGGGGGGGGGGGGGGGGAACAAACAACAAAACAACAATCCGAACAACACACACACACACACACACACGCGCGCACACACCCCCACACCCCCTATTCCCACACATAAAGCCCGGGAGCCCCCTTCCCACCCCCCCACCCCAACCCCGTCGAAAAAAACCTAAACGCGAATGCCAGCGAGCGCCTGGCAACGCCGGGACCCGGACCCGGACCCGGACCCGGACCCGGACCCGGTGAAGGGCGCCCGGTGCCCACGCCTCTGCGGCACAGCGAAAGGCGGGGGGAAAGAAACAAAATAAAAACACACACACGCACCCCCCCCCCCCCCCCCACCCCCCCTCCCCCGAGACTAAAGCTAAACCCACGCTGCGAAACCAAAAGCTGAAGCCGAGGACCGCCCGGCAGCGCCGGGACCCCGACCCGGCGAAAAGCGCCCGGTTCCCGATGCGAACTCGCTCCAGCGAGACGGGCGTCTCCGTTGGGGGTGAGGTGCGGGGAACGTCGCCGCTTCTGCCGGGTCCCCTGGCAGCCGCGGGAAGCGGGGGGGGGGAGTGGCGGGCGGCGCCGTGCGGCGCGGAGTGGCGCGGCGCAGAGGGGCTGACTGGCGGCCGAGGGGGCGGGCAGCGAATGATGCCAGCGACTGCATGGCAGCCAACGGGTCGGGGCGGGGGGGTGGGGGGGCTGGTGCTGCGTGCACATGAGAGCGCGGCGGGGCGCGGGGGTGCGGGGGTGCGTTAAGAAAAAAAATTTCCCTTTTCATTTATTTTTTTTCGGATTTCATTGGCATCTATCGAAACAAAAATGTCTCGCACGACGCGGCCGCCAGGTCTACCCGCCTCCGGGGCGTGAAGCGGCCGACAGGTCTGCCCGCCTCCGGGGCGTGAGGCGGCCGTCAGGTCTACCCGCCTCCGCGGCGTGAGGCGGCCGTCAGGTCTACCCGCCTCCGCGGCGTGTGGCGGCCGTCAGGTCTACCCGCCTCCGGGGCGTGTGGCGGCCGTCAGGTCTACCCGCCTCCGGGGCGTGAGGCGGCCGTCAGGTCTACCCGCCTCCGCGGCGTGTGGCGGCCGTCAGGTCTACCCGCCTCCGGGGCGTGTGGCGGCCGTCAGGTCTACCCGCCTCCGGGGCGTGAGGCGGCCGTCAGGTCTACCCGCCTCCGCGGCGTGAGGCGGCCGTCAGGTCTACCCGCCTCCGGGGCGTGAGGCGGCCGTCAGGTCTACCCGCCTCCGGGGCGTGAGGCGGCCGTCAGGTCTACCCGCCTCCGGGGCGTGTGGCGGCCGTCAGGTCTACCCGCCTCCGGGGCGTGAGGCGGCCGTCAGGTCTACCCGCCTCCGGGGCGCGACGCGGCCGTCAGGTCTACCCGCCTCCGGGGCGTGAGGCGGCCGTCAGGTCTACCCGCCTCCGGGGCGCGACGCGGCCGTCAGGTCTACCCGCCTCCGGGGCGTGAGGCGGCCGTCAGGTCTACCCGCCTCCGCGGCGTGAGGCGGCCGTCAGGTCTACCCGCCTCCGGGGCGTGTGGCGGCCGTCAGGTCTACCCGCCTCCGGGGCGTGAGGCGGCCGTCAGGTCTACCCGCCTCCGGGGCGCGACGCGGCCGTCAGGTCTACCCGCCTCCGGGGCGTGTGGCGGCCGTCAGGTCTACCCGCCTCCGGGGCGTGAGGCGGCCGTCAGGTCTACCCGCCTCCGGGGCGTGAGGCGGCCGTCAGGTCTACCCGCTTCCGGGGCGTGAGGCGGCCGTCAGGTCTACCCGCCTCCGGGGCGTGAGGCGGCCGTCAGGTCTACCCGCTTCCGCGGCGTGAGGCGGCCGTCAGGTCTACCCGCCTCCGGGGCGTGAGGCGGCCGTCAGGTCTACCCGCCTCCGGGGCGTGAGGCGGCCGTCAGGTCTACCCGCCTCCGGGGCGTGAGGCGGCCGTCAGGTCTACCCGCCTCCGGGGCGTGAGGCGGCCGTCAGGTCTACCCGCTTCCGCGGCGTGAGGCGGCCGTCAGGTCTACCCGCCTCCGGGGCGTGTGGCGGCCGTCAGGTCTACCCGCCTCCGGGGCGTGAGGCGGCCGTCAGGTCTACCCGCCTCCGGGGCGTGAGGCGGCCGTCAGGTCTACCCGCCTCCGGGGCGTGAGGCGGCCGTCAGGTCTACCCGCTTCCGCGGCGTGAGGCGGCCGTCAGGTCTACCCGCCTCCGGGGCGTGAGGCGGCCGTCAGGTCTACCCGCCTCCGGGGCGTGAGGCGGCCGTCAGGTCTACCCGCCTCCGGGGCGTGAGGCGGCCGTCAGGTCTACCCACCTCCGAGGCGACCGGCGGTGGCCGCTAGGTGTACCCGGCTCCACGTTGCCGGCGGCCGGCTCAGCGTCCGTCGAAAGGGCTGCCAGGTCTACCCGGCTCCGTCGGGACTTAGAGCGCGGGCAGACCTGTTGGCTCCGGCAGTTCCTCCAAGGGGTCGCTGTTTCGCGCTGCCTCCAGTTAGGTCATCGTAAGAGTCGGCGTCTCTGCAGCGCCTCCCCCGCTGGCAGGCAGACACTGCCTTTAAGCGCCCCTTTCCGGCGCGGACCCATATTCTCCTTATATAGGGGCACGAGGCGTCTCTGCTCCAGACAAGCGCCACCGAGCGAGGGCACGCGGCTTAGCCGGCCAAGTGGAATGCTGGGCGGCCGCAGACGGTGGTTTCCCCCGGGGAATTGGGCACGGTTCTCAAGCCGGTGCTCTGTCAGGCGAGCGTGCACGGAACCGAGAGCACCCAGAGAGATGCCGAACGGCACGAAGCCGGGCGGCGTTGGGGCGGTCGCTGCCGAGTGGTGAGAAAAGGACGGGCAGAGGTGCACGGGAGAGGCCGAAGACCGGTGGCCGGAGGCGGCTGGCGGCACTTGAACGCTGGATACTGGGGGGGGGAGCCGAGCTGTGAGACTACCGTGGGTGGTTACCCCCGTCCCCCCCCCGGTCCCCCGAGAGCCCGATGATGGCGGAGGGGGGGAGCGCCGGTATGTGTGTTGACACAGCGGTGCTCCGTACGGTTCCAGCCCGTCGGGGGCTGTTGCCCAGCTCCTTGAGGGGGCCTTGGGGATGGGACGAGAGGTGGCGGCGGCGGCACCTGCTCCCTTTGTTTGCCGGCCTTAAGCCGGAGCCCGTGGCATGGGCACGCCACGGTTTTGGCTGGTCGCGGTGGCCGGCAGCTTGGATGCAGACGGCCCGGGGGGGGTGTGTCTCGAGCCACCGGTGGGTGGCCCCCCCCCCCCGGCCCCCCGAGAGCCCGACGATGGTAAGGCGAGAGGCGGCGGCGCCTCCCTGGTTCTTGGTTTACTCCTTTCGTTGCCGGTATCGTATGCCATACGTGCGGGGCGGCCTGTGGTGTCCGGCCGGCTCTCGGCGTCCCTGGTTTCTACCGGCCGGGCTCGGTGAAGGGAGGTCTGCACGGTGCTGTGAGCGAAGGCTAGTCGACTCCTCGGGTCCTTTGCTCTCTCGGCCCTAAGCCGGAGCCCGTGACATGGGCACAGCACGGTACGTTTTTGGCCGCCGGTGTTGGCTGGCAGCCGGGTGCAGATGGCCGTGGTGGGGTGTCTCGAGCCTTCAGCGGCTACCCCCCCCCACCACTCTGGTCCCCTGAGAAGCCGGATGATGGTAAGGCGAGGCGGCGGCGCCTCGGTCCTCTTTTCCGCTTTCTTTTTTTCCTGGTGCAGATGCCATACGTGGGGCGGCCTGCGGTGTCCGGTCTGCTCCTGGCGTCCCTGGTTTGTACCAGCCGGGCTCAGTGAAGGGGAGGTCTGCACGGTGCTGTGAGCGAGGTTGGTCGGCGCCTCGGTTCCTTTGCTCTCTGGCCCTAAGCCGGAGCCCGCGATGCGGGTACAGCACGTTTTTTTGTTTTTGGCCGGTGGTGGTGTCCGGCAGCCGGATGCAGATGGCCGGCGGGGTGTCCTGAGCCTTCAGCGGCTTTCCCCCGGCCCCCCGCCTGAGCTGTTCCACACCTGGCTTTTTCCCTCCGGGGTAACCTGTTCCCTGCGTTTGTTGGGCAAAGGCCGGTGGCCGGCGGCGGCCGCCGGCACTTGAACGCTGGAAGACCGGCGGAGTCGAGCCTGTCGCGGCTTTACCCCGGTCCAGCCGAGTCGGCTGAAGGGAATCCTTGTGCGTGGCGGGTGGGTGGCGGCGGTGGCGGGGCACATCCCGCGCACCCGGTCCCCCACCCCCTCGACTGGTACCGGTACGGAGGCGTAGCCTACTGAGGCTGGCCTCGGGCACGTCGGACAGGCTTCGCGGCGAGCCGGCTCTGCCGGTGTTGAAGCCGCCGGAGCACCTGTCACGGATGTCGCCCCTGCTCGCTCGCACGCAGAGCCCCGCGTCGTCCGCCCGCCCGCTTGCGGGTGGCCGAGGGCAGGCGCGCGGTGGCTGTCGCTGTCCCAGGACCCGTGGCCGTTGTGGCCTTCGCTGATCGATGAGGCACTTGGGGTCGCGTCGGAAAGGGCCCCCGGCGGGCCGGCTCTGCTGTACTCCCCGTAATAGGGAGCCGCGGTGGCGTCCGGTGTTCAGGCAGGGCGGTCTCCTTTCCAATTCGCTTCCCCGCTGTGAGCGAGGTATCGTCCTAGTCTCTTCCCCCCCCCGAGCGAGAAGGGGGCCGTGGCGACGGCGGCGAGGCGCGTGCCTCCCCCGTGTCACCTCACCCTGTCCTGCTGCCGCTCGGCGCGGGGGGGGGTTTCCTGGGCCTTCCTTACCGAACCAGGCTGTGTGACAGCCGCGTGGCCCCGCGAGCCACCAGGTGTCCTAAACCACGCCGAGGCGCCGGTGCCGACCTCGGTCCGGGTGCCCGTGGGTGCCGGCCGCAAGCAGCGCTGGGCGGCGAGGGCGGTCGAGCCGCGAAAGAAACCGGGCCAAAGCGAGGGAAGAAAAGCGTGTCCGGGCCGCGTCTGCCCGGGCGGGCCTGGAGGCGTGCCGCGGGCGGCAGGGGGGCGTCCCCCTCCGGCGCTGGCGCCGCCGCCGTGTAGGGCTCTCCGTGCCGCCCTTCCGCCTGCTGCAGAGCGAGCCGCCCCGGCA
>NW_027437602.1:317500-325000 GCF_965140245.1 Athene noctua | reverse complement strand
GCCGGCCGGGTAGACCTGCCGGCCCGCAACCGGCCTGGTACCCACGTCGTACTGGCGGGGTGGATGCGGGCTCCCCAGATTTAAGCGTACGTGCTTCTCTCGGCGAGGTGCAGGGCTGCCGGTTGGCGGCGGTGGGGGTGAGAGGAGCGTGTCATTTCGGTTTTTTACCCTCCGCTCGTCCGAGATTGCAGCGCCTGTAATACAAGGCATGAAGCTGCAACCTCCCGCCCCGTGCCGTCGTCGTCTTTTCTGGGTTGCGATCGCAGCCACCACAGAAACGGGAAAAGAGAGATGAAAAGGAAAAATTAGTTGTTTTTTTTTTTTCTACAGCCGCCTCCCCCTGCGGTGCTCACGCCGCTGCCCTGCCCGGACCCGCTGGCCGCCGTGCGACCGCTGGCATCGACCGGTGTCTGCGTCCGCGTGGGGTCCCAGCACGGCCGGGTCTCTGGCCGGCATTCCCGCCACCCCCTCCCGGCAGCCCCCGCGCTCCCCGCCGCCTGCCCCTTGTGACGTCACAAGTAGCCGAGGAGGGGTAACAGGGCGCTTCCGGGCCCGGGCTCCCGAGCTGCCTGTGACGTCACGCCGTGCCCGAGCGGGCCCTGGCTTGAAGCAGGCGGCGGCTCGGGATGACACGGGCACCCGCGTAGCTCCAAGGCAGGGAGCAGGCCGTGGCCTGAGCCTCTCGCGGCGAAGTCACGCCTGGACTAGGACGTGATGGGCCTGGGCCGGGCCGTGGCTGGTGGGCTCTCACGCGAGGGGGTCTCCTGCAGCTTTCGAGCCGGTAGGCAGGCCAGCGGCGAGGCGAGGCCTGGCTTATGCAGCGCCCCTCGTGATCTCACCTTCAACTGGGGAGGCGACGGGGCCAGCGCAGCTGCCGGCTAGCGTACGGACGCGAGGGTCGGAACCGGCAGGGAAGAGTTCGGCTGAGACGGGATCGAACGCGGACCTGAAAACACGCGACGAGAATCACGAACGGAGAGGTCAAGCGGAAGCCTGACCAGCGCTAGGGCATCGATTCAGAAACGGTTCAGGAGCTCACGCTCTGCCCACGCACGTGCGCCCGCCTGCCCCGCACCCCCACAAGCTGCCCGGCCCGAAGCCGTCTGCCTGGGGCTGCCCGCGCGCGCACGCGTATACGGCCGCCCCCCCATCCCGCCAAAGCCGCCCCACCCGCCACGTGCTTCTCCGTGAGACCGGCGGCGCCCCCCCAACACCGCCGCTTGGCCCGCGACGAGCCCGCCCCCCCCCCCCCCCCCCCCAACCCTCCCGCCACCAGGTTCACCGTGACACCGGCCGCCCCCCCCACCCCCCAGCCCACCCACCCCCCCCCCGCCACCCCCCGCCCCATCCCACCCCCCCACCCCCCGCCCCCGCCACCCCCGGGGTTCGCGAGGAGACCGGCCGCCCCCTACCTCCGGCCCGCTTTCCACCAGCAGCAGCACATTGGCCGCTCCAGGGAAGGAAGGCGGGAGACCTTAGGACCCAGCGGCGTCGCCGCCGCCGCCTCCGTGCCGGGGGGCCCGGAGGGGCCTCCCGCCGGCGGCGGCGATGATGGGTGGCGCGTGTTTTGGACGCTGAGCCCCCGCAGCTGCCGAGTCCCTGCCGCGCCGTGCCCGCGGCCCGGCTCCCCGCCTTCCTCAGTCGGTCGCTCGGCCGCCCGCCCTCCTGCCCGCCTGCTCCGTTCCCGCCCCGGGTTGAAAGCCAAACGAACGCCGAAGGGGTGGGAGGGAGAGCAGCGACGGGGCGGGGGTGTGTGTGTAACAACAGAAACCGCTCCCCACCAACACCACCCCCCCACCACCCCCCCCCCCCCCCGCCCCCCCACCGCCGCAACGAGCTCTGTCGACCCCCCTGCCGACCCCCCCCCAACCCCCACCCCTCCCGCCACCAGGTCCACCGTGACACCGGCCGCCCCCTGCCACCCCCGGGGTTCGCGAGGAGACCGGCCGCCCCCTACCTCCGGCCCGCTTTCCACCAGCAGCAGCACATTGGCCGCTCCAGGGAAGGAAGGCGGGAGACCTTAGGACCCAGCGGCGTCGCCGCCGCCGCCTCCGTGCCGGGGGGCCCGGAGGGGCCTCCCGCCGGCGGCGGCGATGATGGGTGGCGCGTGTTTTGGACGCTGAGCCCCCGCAGCTGCCGAGTCCCTGCCGCGCCGTGCCCGCGGCCCGGCTCCCCGCCTTCCTCAGTCGGTCGCTCGGCCGCCCGCCCTCCTGCCCGCCTGCTCCGTTCCCGCCGCGGGTTGAAAGCCAAACGAACGCCGAAGGGGTGGGAGGGAGAGCAGCGAGGGCGGGTGGTGGTGGTGGTGGTGGTGTAACAGAAACCGCCCCCGATCCCCCACCCCCCAGCCGTAGTGCTCCGCGGCGCCGAGGAGGCTGCGGTCGGTTGGCGGCCGCACCCACCGCCCTGCAGCTCCGGAGTTGCAGCGGTGGGGCGGGGACCAACGGCTCTTCGGGCGCGCGGGCGACGGTGGGGGTCGGGGGGCTGGGGGGGGTGGGGGGCTGGGGGTGTCTGTGTGTGTGCGCGTGCGTGCGTGCGTGTGTGTGTGTGTGTGTGTGTGTCTGTGTCTGTGTGTGCGTGTGTGTGTGTGCGCGCCTGTGTCTCTCTCTCGCGCGCGCGCGCTCTCTCTCTCTCTCTCTCTCTCTCTCTCTCTGTGTCTCTGCGTGTGTGTCCGAGCTCGTGTGTGTCGCGGCGGGGGGGGGGGGGGGGGGGGGAACAAACAACAAAACAACAATCCGAACAACACACACACACACACACACACGCGCGCACACACCCCCACACCCCCTATTCCCACACATAAAGCCCGGGAGCCCCCTTCCCACCCCCCCACCCCAACCCCGTCGAAAAAAACCTAAACGCGAATGCCAGCGAGCGCCTGGCAACGCCGGGACCCGGACCCGGACCCGGACCCGGACCCGGACCCGGTGAAGGGCGCCCGGTGCCCACGCCTCTGCGGCACAGCGAAAGGCGGGGGGAAAGAAACAAAATAAAAACACACACACGCACCCCCCCCCCCCCCCCCACCCCCCCTCCCCCGAGACTAAAGCTAAACCCACGCTGCGAAACCAAAAGCTGAAGCCGAGGACCGCCCGGCAGCGCCGGGACCCCGACCCGGCGAAAAGCGCCCGGTTCCCGATGCGAACTCGCTCCAGCGAGACGGGCGTCTCCGTTGGGGGTGAGGTGCGGGGAACGTCGCCGCTTCTGCCGGGTCCCCTGGCAGCCGCGGGAAGCGGGGGGGGGGAGTGGCGGGCGGCGCCGTGCGGCGCGGAGTGGCGCGGCGCAGAGGGGCTGACTGGCGGCCGAGGGGGCGGGCAGCGAATGATGCCAGCGACTGCATGGCAGCCAACGGGTCGGGGCGGGGGGGTGGGGGGGCTGGTGCTGCGTGCACATGAGAGCGCGGCGGGGCGCGGGGGTGCGGGGGTGCGTTAAGAAAAAAAATTTCCCTTTTCATTTATTTTTTTTCGGATTTCATTGGCATCTATCGAAACAAAAATGTCTCGCACGACGCGGCCTTTTCATTTATTTTTTTTTCGGATTTCATTGGCATCTATCGAAACAAAAATGTCTCGCACGACGCGGCCGCCAGGTCTACCCGCCTCCGGGGCGTGAAGCGGGCCGACAGGTCTGCCCGCCTCCGGGGCGTGAGGCGGCCGTCAGGTCTACCCGCCTCCGGGGCGTGTGGCGGCCGTCAGGTCTACCCGCCTCCGGGGCGTGAGGCGGCCGTCAGGTCTACCCGCCTCCGCGGCGTGTGGCGGCCGTCAGGTCTACCCGCCTCCGGGGCGTGTGGCGGCCGTCAGGTCTACCCGCCTCCGGGGCGTGAGGCGGCCGTCAGGTCTACCCGCCTCCGCGGCGTGAGGCGGCCGTCAGGTCTACCCGCCTCCGGGGCGTGAGGCGGCCGTCAGGTCTACCCGCCTCCGGGGCGTGAGGCGGCCGTCAGGTCTACCCGCCTCCGGGGCGTGTGGCGGCCGTCAGGTCTACCCGCCTCCGGGGCGTGAGGCGGCCGTCAGGTCTACCCGCCTCCGGGGCGCGACGCGGCCGTCAGGTCTACCCGCCTCCGGGGCGTGAGGCGGCCGTCAGGTCTACCCGCCTCCGGGGCGCGACGCGGCCGTCAGGTCTACCCGCCTCCGGGGCGTGAGGCGGCCGTCAGGTCTACCCGCCTCCGCGGCGTGAGGCGGCCGTCAGGTCTACCCGCCTCCGGGGCGTGTGGCGGCCGTCAGGTCTACCCGCCTCCGGGGCGTGAGGCGGCCGTCAGGTCTACCCGCCTCCGGGGCGCGACGCGGCCGTCAGGTCTACCCGCCTCCGGGGCGTGTGGCGGCCGTCAGGTCTACCCGCCTCCGGGGCGTGAGGCGGCCGTCAGGTCTACCCGCCTCCGGGGCGTGAGGCGGCCGTCAGGTCTACCCGCTTCCGGGGCGTGAGGCGGCCGTCAGGTCTACCCGCCTCCGGGGCGTGAGGCGGCCGTCAGGTCTACCCGCTTCCGCGGCGTGAGGCGGCCGTCAGGTCTACCCGCCTCCGGGGCGTGAGGCGGCCGTCAGGTCTACCCGCCTCCGGGGCGTGAGGCGGCCGTCAGGTCTACCCGCCTCCGGGGCGTGAGGCGGCCGTCAGGTCTACCCGCCTCCGGGGCGTGAGGCGGCCGTCAGGTCTACCCGCTTCCGCGGCGTGAGGCGGCCGTCAGGTCTACCCGCCTCCGGGGCGTGTGGCGGCCGTCAGGTCTACCCGCCTCCGGGGCGTGAGGCGGCCGTCAGGTCTACCCGCCTCCGGGGCGTGAGGCGGCCGTCAGGTCTACCCGCCTCCGGGGCGTGAGGCGGCCGTCAGGTCTACCCGCTTCCGCGGCGTGAGGCGGCCGTCAGGTCTACCCGCCTCCGGGGCGTGAGGCGGCCGTCAGGTCTACCCGCCTCCGGGGCGTGAGGCGGCCGTCAGGTCTACCCGCCTCCGGGGCGTGAGGCGGCCGTCAGGTCTACCCACCTCCGAGGCGACCGGCGGTGGCCGCTAGGTGTACCCGGCTCCACGTTGCCGGCGGCCGGCTCAGCGTCCGTCGAAAGGGCTGCCAGGTCTACCCGGCTCCGTCGGGACTTAGAGCGCGGGCAGACCTGTTGGCTCCGGCAGTTCCTCCAAGGGGTCGCT
Source organism: Athene noctua (assembly GCF_965140245.1). Taxonomy (NCBI): domain Eukaryota; kingdom Metazoa; phylum Chordata; class Aves; order Strigiformes; family Strigidae; genus Athene; species Athene noctua. The sequence goes on along the minus strand of NW_027437602.1, from coordinate 319,879 downwards.
GTTTCGCGCTGCCTCCAGTTAGGTCATCGTAAGAGTCGGCGTCTCTGCAGCGCCTCCCCCGCTGGCAGGCAGACACTGCCTTTAAGCGCCCCTTTCCGGCGCGGACCCATATTCTCCTTATATAGGGGCACGAGGCGTCTCTGCTCCAGACAAGCGCCACCGAGCGAGGGCACGCGGCTTAGCCGGCCAAGTGGAATGCTGGGCGGCCGCAGACGGTGGTTTCCCCCGGGGAATTGGGCACGGTTCTCAAGCCGGTGCTCTGTCAGGCGAGCGTGCACGGAACCGAGAGCACCCAGAGAGATGCCGAACGGCACGAAGCCGGGCGGCGTTGGGGCGGTCGCTGCCGAGTGGTGAGAAAAGGACGGGCAGAGGTGCACGGGAGAGGCCGAAGACCGGTGGCCGGAGGCGGCTGGCGGCACTTGAACGCTGGATACTGGGGGGGGGAGCCGAGCTGTGAGACTACCGTGGGTGGTTACCCCCGTCCCCCCCCCGGTCCCCCGAGAGCCCGATGATGGCGGAGGGGGGGAGCGCCGGTATGTGTGTTGACACAGCGGTGCTCCGTACGGTTCCAGCCCGTCGGGGGCTGTTGCCCAGCTCCTTGAGGGGGCCTTGGGGATGGGACGAGAGGTGGCGGCGGCGGCACCTGCTCCCTTTGTTTGCCGGCCTTAAGCCGGAGCCCGTGGCATGGGCACGCCACGGTTTTGGCTGGTCGCGGTGGCCGGCAGCTTGGATGCAGACGGCCCGGGGGGGGTGTGTCTCGAGCCACCGGTGGGTGGCCCCCCCCCCCCGGCCCCCCGAGAGCCCGACGATGGTAAGGCGAGAGGCGGCGGCGCCTCCCTGGTTCTTGGTTTACTCCTTTCGTTGCCGGTATCGTATGCCATACGTGCGGGGCGGCCTGTGGTGTCCGGCCGGCTCTCGGCGTCCCTGGTTTCTACCGGCCGGGCTCGGTGAAGGGAGGTCTGCACGGTGCTGTGAGCGAAGGCTAGTCGACTCCTCGGGTCCTTTGCTCTCTCGGCCCTAAGCCGGAGCCCGTGACATGGGCACAGCACGGTACGTTTTTGGCCGCCGGTGTTGGCTGGCAGCCGGGTGCAGATGGCCGTGGTGGGGTGTCTCGAGCCTTCAGCGGCTACCCCCCCCCACCACTCTGGTCCCCTGAGAAGCCGGATGATGGTAAGGCGAGGCGGCGGCGCCTCGGTCCTCTTTTCCGCTTTCTTTTTTTCCTGGTGCAGATGCCATACGTGGGGCGGCCTGCGGTGTCCGGTCTGCTCCTGGCGTCCCTGGTTTGTACCAGCCGGGCTCAGTGAAGGGGAGGTCTGCACGGTGCTGTGAGCGAGGTTGGTCGGCGCCTCGGTTCCTTTGCTCTCTGGCCCTAAGCCGGAGCCCGCGATGCGGGTACAGCACGTTTTTTTGTTTTTGGCCGGTGGTGGTGTCCGGCAGCCGGATGCAGATGGCCGGCGGGGTGTCCTGAGCCTTCAGCGGCTTTCCCCCGGCCCCCCGCCTGAGCTGTTCCACACCTGGCTTTTTCCCTCCGGGGTAACCTGTTCCCTGCGTTTGTTGGGCAAAGGCCGGTGGCCGGCGGCGGCCGCCGGCACTTGAACGCTGGAAGACCGGCGGAGTCGAGCCTGTCGCGGCTTTACCCCGGTCCAGCCGAGTCGGCTGAAGGGAATCCTTGTGCGTGGCGGGTGGGTGGCGGCGGTGGCGGGGCACATCCCGCGCACCCGGTCCCCCACCCCCTCGACTGGTACCGGTACGGAGGCGTAGCCTACTGAGGCTGGCCTCGGGCACGTCGGACAGGCTTCGCGGCGAGCCGGCTCTGCCGGTGTTGAAGCCGCCGGAGCACCTGTCACGGATGTCGCCCCTGCTCGCTCGCACGCAGAGCCCCGCGTCGTCCGCCCGCCCGCTTGCGGGTGGCCGAGGGCAGGCGCGCGGTGGCTGTCGCTGTCCCAGGACCCGTGGCCGTTGTGGCCTTCGCTGATCGATGAGGCACTTGGGGTCGCGTCGGAAAGGGCCCCCGGCGGGCCGGCTCTGCTGTACTCCCCGTAATAGGGAGCCGCGGTGGCGTCCGGTGTTCAGGCAGGGCGGTCTCCTTTCCAATTCGCTTCCCCGCTGTGAGCGAGGTATCGTCCTAGTCTCTTCCCCCCCCCGAGCGAGAAGGGGGCCGTGGCGACGGCGGCGAGGCGCGTGCCTCCCCCGTGTCACCTCACCCTGTCCTGCTGCCGCTCGGCGCGGGGGGGGGTTTCCTGGGCCTTCCTTACCGAACCAGGCTGTGTGACAGCCGCGTGGCCCCGCGAGCCACCAGGTGTCCTAAACCACGCCGAGGCGCCGGTGCCGACCTCGGTCCGGGTGCCCGTGGGTGCCGGCCGCAAGCAGCGCTGGGCG
>NW_027437602.1:302500-305000 GCF_965140245.1 Athene noctua | reverse complement strand
ACCTGGTGTCCCTCCCGCGGGCGGCCTCCAGCCCAAGTCCGGCCGGCCGGGTAGACCTGGTGTCCCTCCCGGCCGGGTAGACCTGGTGTCCTTCCCGGCCGGCCGGCCGGGTAGACCTGGTGTCCCTCCCGGCCGGGTAGACCTGGTGTCCCTCCCGGCCGGCCGGCCGGGTAGACCTGGTGTCCCTCCCGGCCGGCCGGCCGGGTAGACCTGCCGGCCCGCAACCGGCCTGGTACCCACGTCGTACTGGCGGGGTGGATGCGGGCTCCCCAGATTTAAGCGTACGTGCTTCTCTCGGCGAGGTGCAGGGCTGCCGGTTGGCGGCGGTGGGGGTGAGAGGAGCGTGTCATTTCGGTTTTTTACCCTCCGCTCGTCCGAGATTGCAGCGCCTGTAATACAAGGCATGAAGCTGCAACCTCCCGCCCCGTGCCGTCGTCGTCTTTTCTGGGTTGCGATCGCAGCCACCACAGAAACGGGAAAAGAGAGATGAAAAGGAAAAATTAGTTGTTTTTTTTTTTTCTACAGCCGCCTCCCCCTGCGGTGCTCACGCCGCTGCCCTGCCCGGACCCGCTGGCCGCCGTGCGACCGCTGGCATCGACCGGTGTCTGCGTCCGCGTGGGGTCCCAGCACGGCCGGGTCTCTGGCCGGCATTCCCGCCACCCCCTCCCGGCAGCCCCCGCGCTCCCCGCCGCCTGCCCCTTGTGACGTCACAAGTAGCCGAGGAGGGGTAACAGGGCGCTTCCGGGCCCGGGCTCCCGAGCTGCCTGTGACGTCACGCCGTGCCCGAGCGGGCCCTGGCTTGAAGCAGGCGGCGGCTCGGGATGACACGGGCACCCGCGTAGCTCCAAGGCAGGGAGCAGGCCGTGGCCTGAGCCTCTCGCGGCGAAGTCACGCCTGGACTAGGACGTGATGGGCCTGGGCCGGGCCGTGGCTGGTGGGCTCTCACGCGAGGGGGTCTCCTGCAGCTTTCGAGCCGGTAGGCAGGCCAGCGGCGAGGCGAGGCCTGGCTTATGCAGCGCCCCTCGTGATCTCACCTTCAACTGGGGAGGCGACGGGGCCAGCGCAGCTGCCGGCTAGCGTACGGACGCGAGGGTCGGAACCGGCAGGGAAGAGTTCGGCTGAGACGGGATCGAACGCGGACCTGAAAACACGCGACGAGAATCACGAACGGAGAGGTCAAGCGGAAGCCTGACCAGCGCTAGGGCATCGATTCAGAAACGGTTCAGGAGCTCACGCTCTGCCCACGCACGTGCGCCCGCCTGCCCCGCACCCCCACAAGCTGCCCGGCCCGAAGCCGTCTGCCTGGGGCTGCCCGCGCGCGCACGCGTATACGGCCGCCCCCCCATCCCGCCAAAGCCGCCCCACCCGCCACGTGCTTCTCCGTGAGACCGGCGGCGCCCCCCCAACACCGCCGCTTGGCCCGCGACGAGCCCGCCCCCCCCCCCCCCCCCCCCAACCCTCCCGCCACCAGGTTCACCGTGACACCGGCCGCCCCCCCCACCCCCCAGCCCACCCACCCCCCCCCCGCCACCCCCCGCCCCATCCCACCCCCCCACCCCCCGCCCCCGCCACCCCCGGGGTTCGCGAGGAGACCGGCCGCCCCCTACCTCCGGCCCGCTTTCCACCAGCAGCAGCACATTGGCCGCTCCAGGGAAGGAAGGCGGGAGACCTTAGGACCCAGCGGCGTCGCCGCCGCCGCCTCCGTGCCGGGGGGCCCGGAGGGGCCTCCCGCCGGCGGCGGCGATGATGGGTGGCGCGTGTTTTGGACGCTGAGCCCCCGCAGCTGCCGAGTCCCTGCCGCGCCGTGCCCGCGGCCCGGCTCCCCGCCTTCCTCAGTCGGTCGCTCGGCCGCCCGCCCTCCTGCCCGCCTGCTCCGTTCCCGCCCCGGGTTGAAAGCCAAACGAACGCCGAAGGGGTGGGAGGGAGAGCAGCGACGGGGCGGGGGTGTGTGTGTAACAACAGAAACCGCTCCCCACCAACACCACCCCCCCACCACCCCCCCCCCCCCCCGCCCCCCCACCGCCGCAACGAGCTCTGTCGACCCCCCTGCCGACCCCCCCCCAACCCCCACCCCTCCCGCCACCAGGTCCACCGTGACACCGGCCGCCCCCTGCCACCCCCGGGGTTCGCGAGGAGACCGGCCGCCCCCTACCTCCGGCCCGCTTTCCACCAGCAGCAGCACATTGGCCGCTCCAGGGAAGGAAGGCGGGAGACCTTAGGACCCAGCGGCGTCGCCGCCGCCGCCTCCGTGCCGGGGGGCCCGGAGGGGCCTCCCGCCGGCGGCGGCGATGATGGGTGGCGCGTGTTTTGGACGCTGAGCCCCCGCAGCTGCCGAGTCCCTGCCGCGCCGTGCCCGCGGCCCGGCTCCCCGCCTTCCTCAGTCGGTCGCTCGGCCGCCCGCCCTCCTGCCCGCCTGCTCCGTTCCCGCCGCGGGTTGAAAGCCAAACGAACGCCGAAGGGGTGGGAGGGAGAGCAGCGAGGGCGGGTGGTGGTGGTGGTG
>NW_027437602.1:297500-300000 GCF_965140245.1 Athene noctua | reverse complement strand
GTCAGGTCTACCCGCCTCCGGGGCGTGAGGCGGCCGTCAGGTCTACCCGCTTCCGGGGCGTGAGGCGGCCGTCAGGTCTACCCGCCTCCGGGGCGTGTGGCGGCCGTCAGGTCTACCCGCCTCCGCGGCGTGTGGCGGCCGTCAGGTCTACCCGCCTCCGGGGCGTGAGGCGGCCGTCAGGTCTACCCGCTTCCGGGGCGTGAGGCGGCCGTCAGGTCTACCCGCCTCCGGGGCGTGAGGCGGCCGTCAGGTCTACCCGCTTCCGGGGCGTGAGGCGGCCGTCAGGTCTACCCGCCTCCGGGGCGTGTGGCGGCCGTCAGGTCTACCCGCCTCCGCGGCGTGTGGCGGCCGTCAGGTCTACCCGCCTCCGGGGCGTGTGGCGGCCGTCAGGTCTACCCGCTTCCGGGGCGTGAGGCGGCCGTCAGGTCTACCCGCCTCCGGGGCGTGAGGCGGCCGTCAGGTCTACCCACCTCCGAGGCGACCGGCGGTGGCCGCTAGGTGTACCCGGCTCCACGTTGCCGGCGGCCGGCTCAGCGTCCGTAGAAAGGGCTGCCAGGTCTACCCGGCTCCGTCGGGACTTAGAGCGCGGGCAGACCTGTTGGCTCCGGCAGTTCCTCCAAGGGGTCGCTGTTTCGCGCTGCCTCCAGTTAGGTCATCGTAAGAGGCGGCGTCTCTGCAGCGCCTCCCCCGCTGGCAGGCAGACACTGCCTTTAAGCGCCCCTTTCCGGCGCGGACCCATATTCTCCTTATATAGGGGCACGAGGCGTCTCTGCTCCAGACAAGCGCCACCGAGCGAGGGCACGCGGCTTAGCCGGCCAAGTGGAATGCTGGGCGGCCGCAGACGGTGGTTTCCCCCGGGGAATTGGGCACGGTTCTCAAGCCGGTGCTCTGTCAGGCGAGCGTGCACGGAACCGAGAGCACCCAGAGAGATGCCGAACGGCACGAAGCCGGGCGGCGTTGGGGCGGTCGCTGCCGAGTGGTGAGAAAAGGACGGGCAGAGGTGCACGGGAGAGGCCGAAGACCGGTGGCCGGAGGCGGCTGGCGGCACTTGAACGCTGGATACTGGGGGGGGGGAGCCGAGCTGTGAGACTACCGTGGGTGGTTACCCCCGTCCCCCCCCGGTCCCCCGAGAGCCCGATGATGGCGGAGGGGGGGAGCGCCGGTATGTGTGTTGACACAGCGGTGCTCCGTACGGTTCCAGCCCGTCGGGGGCTGTTGCCCAGCTCCTTGAGGGGGCCTTGGGGATGGGAGGAGAGGTGGCGGCGGCGGCACCTGCTCCCTTTGTTTGCCGGCCTTAAGCCGGAGCCCGTGGCATGGGCACGCCACGGTTTTGGCTGGTCGCGGTGGCCGGCAGCTGGATGCAGACGGCCCGGGGGGGGTGTGTCTCGAGCCACCGGTGGGTGGCCCCCCCCCCGGCCCCCCGAGAGCCCGACGATGGTAAGGCGAGAGGCGGCGGCGCCTCCCTGGTTCTTGGTTTACTCCTTTCGTTGCCGGTATCGTATGCCATACGTGCGGGGCGGCCTGTGGTGTCCGGCCGGCTCTCGGCGTCCCTGGTTTCTACCGGCCGGGCTCGGTGAAGGGAGGTCTGCACGGTGCTGTGAGCGAAGGCTAGTCGACTCCTCGGGTCCTTTGCTCTCTCGGCCCTAAGCCGGAGCCCGTGACATGGGCACAGCACGGTACGTTTTTGGCCGCCGGTGTTGGCTGGCAGCCGGGTGCAGATGGCCGTGGTGGGGTGTCTCGAGCCTTCAGCGGCTACCCCCCCCCCCCACCACTCTGGTCCCCTGAGAAGCCGGATGATGGTAAGGCGAGGCGGCGGCGCCTCGGTCCTCTTTTCCGCTTTCTTTTTTTCCTGGTGCAGATGCCATACGTGGGGCGGCCTGCGGTGTCCGGTCTGCTCCTGGCGTCCCTGGTTTGTACCAGCCGGGCTCAGTGAAGGGGAGGTCTGCACGGTGCTGTGAGCGAGGTTGGTCGGCGCCTCGGTTCCTTTGCTCTCTGGCCCTAAGCCGGAGCCCGCGATGCGGGTACAGCACGTTTTTTTGTTTTTGGCCGGTGGTGGTGTCCGGCAGCCGGATGCAGATGGCCGGCGGGGTGTCCTGAGCCTTCAGCGGCTTTCCCCCGGCCCCCCGCCTGAGCTGTTCCACACCTGGCTTTTTCCCTCCGGGGTAACCTGTTCCCTGCGTTTGTTGGGCAAAGGCCGGTGGCCGGCGGCGGCCGCCGGCACTTGAACGCTGGAAGACCGGCGGAGTCGAGCCTGTCGCGGCTTTACCCCGGTCCAGCCGAGTCGGCTGAAGGGAATCCTTGTGCGTGGCGGGTGGGTGGCGGCGGTGGCGGGGCACATCCCGCGCACCCGGTCCCCCACCCCCTCGACTGGTACCGGTACGGAGGCGTAGCCTACTGAGGCTGGCCTCGGGCACGTCGGACAGGCTTCGCGGCGAGCCGGCTCTGCCGGTGTTGAAGCCGCCGGAGCACCTGTCACGGATGTCGCCCCTGCTCGCTCGCA
>NW_027437602.1:272500-280000 GCF_965140245.1 Athene noctua | reverse complement strand
TCCCTCCCGGCCGGGTAGACCTGGTGTCCCTGCCGGCCGGGTAGACCTGGTGTCCCTCCCGCGGGCGGCCTCCAGCCCAAGTCCGGCCGGCCGGGTAGACCTGGTGTCCCTCCCGGCCGGGTAGACCTGGTGTCCCTCCCGGCCGGGTAGACCTGGTGTCCCTCCCGCGGGCGGCCTCCAGCCCAAGTCCGGCCGGCCGGGTAGACCTGGTGTCCCTCCCTGCCGGCCGGCCGGGTAGACCTGGTGTCCCTCCCGGCCGGGTAGACCTGGTGTCCCTCCCGGCCGGGTAGACCTGGTGTCCCTCCCGCGGGCGGCCTCCAGCCCAAGTCCGGCCGGCCGGGTAGACCTGGTGTCCCTCCCTGCCGGCCGGCCGGGTAGACCTGGTGTCCCTCCCGGCCGGGTAGACCTGGTGTCCCTCCCGGCCGGGTAGACCTGGTGTCCCTCCCGCGGGCGGCCTCCAGCCCAAGTCCGGCCGGCCGGGTAGACCTGGTGTCCCTCCCGGCCGGGTAGACCTGGTGTCCTTCCCGGCCGGCCGGCCGGGTAGACCTGGTGTCCCTCCCGGCCGGGTAGACCTGGTGTCCCTCCCGGCCGGCCGGCCGGGTAGACCTGGTGTCCCTCCCGGCCGGCCGGCCGGGTAGACCTGCCGGCCCGCAACCGGCCTGGTACCCACGTCGTACTGGCGGGGTGGATGCGGGCTCCCCAGATTTAAGCGTACGTGCTTCTCTCGGCGAGGTGCAGGGCTGCCGGTTGGCGGCGGTGGGGGTGAGAGGAGCGTGTCATTTCGGTTTTTTACCCTCCGCTCGTCCGAGATTGCAGCGCCTGTAATACAAGGCATGAAGCTGCAACCTCCCGCCCCGTGCCGTCGTCGTCTTTTCTGGGTTGCGATCGCAGCCACCACAGAAACGGGAAAAGAGAGATGAAAAGGAAAAATTAGTTGTTTTTTTTTTTTCTACAGCCGCCTCCCCCTGCGGTGCTCACGCCGCTGCCCTGCCCGGACCCGCTGGCCGCCGTGCGACCGCTGGCATCGACCGGTGTCTGCGTCCGCGTGGGGTCCCAGCACGGCCGGGTCTCTGGCCGGCATTCCCGCCACCCCCTCCCGGCAGCCCCCGCGCTCCCCGCCGCCTGCCCCTTGTGACGTCACAAGTAGCCGAGGAGGGGTAACAGGGCGCTTCCGGGCCCGGGCTCCCGAGCTGCCTGTGACGTCACGCCGTGCCCGAGCGGGCCCTGGCTTGAAGCAGGCGGCGGCTCGGGATGACACGGGCACCCGCGTAGCTCCAAGGCAGGGAGCAGGCCGTGGCCTGAGCCTCTCGCGGCGAAGTCACGCCTGGACTAGGACGTGATGGGCCTGGGCCGGGCCGTGGCTGGTGGGCTCTCACGCGAGGGGGTCTCCTGCAGCTTTCGAGCCGGTAGGCAGGCCAGCGGCGAGGCGAGGCCTGGCTTATGCAGCGCCCCTCGTGATCTCACCTTCAACTGGGGAGGCGACGGGGCCAGCGCAGCTGCCGGCTAGCGTACGGACGCGAGGGTCGGAACCGGCAGGGAAGAGTTCGGCTGAGACGGGATCGAACGCGGACCTGAAAACACGCGACGAGAATCACGAACGGAGAGGTCAAGCGGAAGCCTGACCAGCGCTAGGGCATCGATTCAGAAACGGTTCAGGAGCTCACGCTCTGCCCACGCACGTGCGCCCGCCTGCCCCGCACCCCCACAAGCTGCCCGGCCCGAAGCCGTCTGCCTGGGGCTGCCCGCGCGCGCACGCGTATACGGCCGCCCCCCCATCCCGCCAAAGCCGCCCCACCCGCCACGTGCTTCTCCGTGAGACCGGCGGCGCCCCCCCAACACCGCCGCTTGGCCCGCGACGAGCCCGCCCCCCCCCCCCCCCCCCCCCAACCCTCCCGCCACCAGGTTCACCGTGACACCGGCCGCCCCCCCCACCCCCCAGCCCACCCACCCCCCCCCCGCCACCCCCCGCCCCATCCCACCCCCCCACCCCCCGCCCCCGCCACCCCCGGGGTTCGCGAGGAGACCGGCCGCCCCCTACCTCCGGCCCGCTTTCCACCAGCAGCAGCACATTGGCCGCTCCAGGGAAGGAAGGCGGGAGACCTTAGGACCCAGCGGCGTCGCCGCCGCCGCCTCCGTGCCGGGGGGCCCGGAGGGGCCTCCCGCCGGCGGCGGCGATGATGGGTGGCGCGTGTTTTGGACGCTGAGCCCCCGCAGCTGCCGAGTCCCTGCCGCGCCGTGCCCGCGGCCCGGCTCCCCGCCTTCCTCAGTCGGTCGCTCGGCCGCCCGCCCTCCTGCCCGCCTGCTCCGTTCCCGCCCCGGGTTGAAAGCCAAACGAACGCCGAAGGGGTGGGAGGGAGAGCAGCGACGGGGCGGGGGTGTGTGTGTAACAACAGAAACCGCTCCCCACCAACACCACCCCCCCACCACCCCCCCCCCCCCCCGCCCCCCCACCGCCGCAACGAGCTCTGTCGACCCCCCTGCCGACCCCCCCCCAACCCCCACCCCTCCCGCCACCAGGTCCACCGTGACACCGGCCGCCCCCTGCCACCCCCGGGGTTCGCGAGGAGACCGGCCGCCCCCTACCTCCGGCCCGCTTTCCACCAGCAGCAGCACATTGGCCGCTCCAGGGAAGGAAGGCGGGAGACCTTAGGACCCAGCGGCGTCGCCGCCGCCGCCTCCGTGCCGGGGGGCCCGGAGGGGCCTCCCGCCGGCGGCGGCGATGATGGGTGGCGCGTGTTTTGGACGCTGAGCCCCCGCAGCTGCCGAGTCCCTGCCGCGCCGTGCCCGCGGCCCGGCTCCCCGCCTTCCTCAGTCGGTCGCTCGGCCGCCCGCCCTCCTGCCCGCCTGCTCCGTTCCCGCCGCGGGTTGAAAGCCAAACGAACGCCGAAGGGGTGGGAGGGAGAGCAGCGAGGGCGGGTGGTGGTGGTGGTGGTGGTGTAACAGAAACCGCCCCCGATCCCCCACCCCCCAGCCGTAGTGCTCCGCGGCGCCGAGGAGGCTGCGGTCGGTTGGCGGCCGCACCCACCGCCCTGCAGCTCCGGAGTTGCAGCGGTGGGGCGGGGACCAACGGCTCTTCGGGCGCGCGGGCGACGGTGGGGGTCGGGGGGCTGGGGGGGGTGGGGGGCTGGGGGTGTCTGTGTGTGTGCGCGTGCGTGCGTGCGTGTGTGTGTGTGTGTGTGTGTCTGTGTCTGTGTGTGCGTGTGTGTGTGTGCGCGCCTGTGTCTCTCTCTCGCGCGCGCGCGCTCTCTCTCTCTCTCTCTCTCTCTCTCTCTCTGTGTCTCTGCGTGTGTGTCCGAGCTCGTGTGTGTCGCGGCGGGGGGGGGGGGGGGGGGGGGAACAAACAACAAAACAACAATCCGAACAACACACACACACACACACACACGCGCGCACACACCCCCACACCCCCTATTCCCACACATAAAGCCCGGGAGCCCCCTTCCCACCCCCCCACCCCAACCCCGTCGAAAAAAACCTAAACGCGAATGCCAGCGAGCGCCTGGCAACGCCGGGACCCGGACCCGGACCCGGACCCGGACCCGGACCCGGTGAAGGGCGCCCGGTGCCCACGCCTCTGCGGCACAGCGAAAGGCGGGGGGAAAGAAACAAAATAAAAACACACACACGCACCCCCACCCCCCCCCCCACCCCCCCTCCCCCGAGACTAAAGCTAAACCCACGCTGCGAAACCAAAAGCTGAAGCCGAGGACCGCCCGGCAGCGCCGGGACCCCGACCCGGCGAAAAGCGCCCGGTTCCCGATGCGAACTCGCTCCAGCGAGACGGGCGTCTCCGTTGGGGGTGAGGTGCGGGGAACGTCGCCGCTTCTGCCGGGTCCCCTGGCAGCCGCGGGAAGCGGGGGGGGGGAGTGGCGGGCGGCGCCGTGCGGCGCGGAGTGGCGCGGCGCAGAGGGGCTGACTGGCGGCCGAGGGGGCGGGCAGCGAATGATGCCAGCGACTGCATGGCAGCCAACGGGTCGGGGCGGGGGGGTGGGGGGGCTGGTGCTGCGTGCACATGAGAGCGCGGCGGGGCGCGGGGGTGCGGGGGTGCGTTAAGAAAAAAAATTTCCCTTTTCATTTATTTTTTTTCGGATTTCATTGGCATCTATCGAAACAAAAATGTCTCGCACGACGCGGCCGCCAGGTCTACCCGCCTCCGGGGCGTGAAGCGGCCGACAGGTCTGCCCGCCTCCGGGGCGTGAGGCGGCCGTCAGGTCTACCCGCCTCCGCGGCGTGAGGCGGCCGTCAGGTCTACCCGCCTCCGCGGCGTGTGGCGGCCGTCAGGTCTACCCGCCTCCGGGGCGTGTGGCGGCCGTCAGGTCTACCCGCCTCCGGGGCGTGAGGCGGCCGTCAGGTCTACCCGCCTCCGCGGCGTGTGGCGGCCGTCAGGTCTACCCGCCTCCGGGGCGTGTGGCGGCCGTCAGGTCTACCCGCCTCCGGGGCGTGAGGCGGCCGTCAGGTCTACCCGCCTCCGGGGCGTGAGGCGGCCGTCAGGTCTACCCGCTTCCGCGGCGTGAGGCGGCCGTCAGGTCTACCCGCCTCCGGGGCGTGTGGCGGCCGTCAGGTCTACCCGCCTCCGGGGCGTGAGGCGGCCGTCAGGTCTACCCGCCTCCGGGGCGTGAGGCGGCCGTCAGGTCTACCCGCCTCCGGGGCGTGAGGCGGCCGTCAGGTCTACCCGCTTCCGCGGCGTGAGGCGGCCGTCAGGTCTACCCGCCTCCGGGGCGTGAGGCGGCCGTCAGGTCTACCCGCCTCCGGGGCGTGAGGCGGCCGTCAGGTCTACCCGCCTCCGGGGCGTGAGGCGGCCGTCAGGTCTACCCACCTCCGAGGCGACCGGCGGTGGCCGCTAGGTGTACCCGGCTCCACGTTGCCGGCGGCCGGCTCAGCGTCCGTCGAAAGGGCTGCCAGGTCTACCCGGCTCCGTCGGGACTTAGAGCGCGGGCAGACCTGTTGGCTCCGGCAGTTCCTCCAAGGGGTCGCTGTTTCGCGCTGCCTCCAGTTAGGTCATCGTAAGAGTCGGCGTCTCTGCAGCGCCTCCCCCGCTGGCAGGCAGACACTGCCTTTAAGCGCCCCTTTCCGGCGCGGACCCATATTCTCCTTATATAGGGGCACGAGGCGTCTCTGCTCCAGACAAGCGCCACCGAGCGAGGGCACGCGGCTTAGCCGGCCAAGTGGAATGCTGGGCGGCCGCAGACGGTGGTTTCCCCCGGGGAATTGGGCACGGTTCTCAAGCCGGTGCTCTGTCAGGCGAGCGTGCACGGAACCGAGAGCACCCAGAGAGATGCCGAACGGCACGAAGCCGGGCGGCGTTGGGGCGGTCGCTGCCGAGTGGTGAGAAAAGGACGGGCAGAGGTGCACGGGAGAGGCCGAAGACCGGTGGCCGGAGGCGGCTGGCGGCACTTGAACGCTGGATACTGGGGGGGGGAGCCGAGCTGTGAGACTACCGTGGGTGGTTACCCCCGTCCCCCCCCCGGTCCCCCGAGAGCCCGATGATGGCGGAGGGGGGGAGCGCCGGTATGTGTGTTGACACAGCGGTGCTCCGTACGGTTCCAGCCCGTCGGGGGCTGTTGCCCAGCTCCTTGAGGGGGCCTTGGGGATGGGACGAGAGGTGGCGGCGGCGGCACCTGCTCCCTTTGTTTGCCGGCCTTAAGCCGGAGCCCGTGGCATGGGCACGCCACGGTTTTGGCTGGTCGCGGTGGCCGGCAGCTTGGATGCAGACGGCCCGGGGGGGGTGTGTCTCGAGCCACCGGTGGGTGGCCCCCCCCCCCCCGGCCCCCCGAGAGCCCGACGATGGTAAGGCGAGAGGCGGCGGCGCCTCCCTGGTTCTTGGTTTACTCCTTTCGTTGCCGGTATCGTATGCCATACGTGCGGGGCGGCCTGTGGTGTCCGGCCGGCTCTCGGCGTCCCTGGTTTCTACCGGCCGGGCTCGGTGAAGGGAGGTCTGCACGGTGCTGTGAGCGAAGGCTAGTCGACTCCTCGGGTCCTTTGCTCTCTCGGCCCTAAGCCGGAGCCCGTGACATGGGCACAGCACGGTACGTTTTTGGCCGCCGGTGTTGGCTGGCAGCCGGGTGCAGATGGCCGTGGTGGGGTGTCTCGAGCCTTCAGCGGCTACCCCCCCCCACCACTCTGGTCCCCTGAGAAGCCGGATGATGGTAAGGCGAGGCGGCGGCGCCTCGGTCCTCTTTTCCGCTTTCTTTTTTTCCTGGTGCAGATGCCATACGTGGGGCGGCCTGCGGTGTCCGGTCTGCTCCTGGCGTCCCTGGTTTGTACCAGCCGGGCTCAGTGAAGGGGAGGTCTGCACGGTGCTGTGAGCGAGGTTGGTCGGCGCCTCGGTTCCTTTGCTCTCTGGCCCTAAGCCGGAGCCCGCGATGCGGGTACAGCACGTTTTTTTGTTTTTGGCCGGTGGTGGTGTCCGGCAGCCGGATGCAGATGGCCGGCGGGGTGTCCTGAGCCTTCAGCGGCTTTCCCCCGGCCCCCCGCCTGAGCTGTTCCACACCTGGCTTTTTCCCTCCGGGGTAACCTGTTCCCTGCGTTTGTTGGGCAAAGGCCGGTGGCCGGCGGCGGCCGCCGGCACTTGAACGCTGGAAGACCGGCGGAGTCGAGCCTGTCGCGGCTTTACCCCGGTCCAGCCGAGTCGGCTGAAGGGAATCCTTGTGCGTGGCGGGTGGGTGGCGGCGGTGGCGGGGCACATCCCGCGCACCCGGTCCCCCACCCCCTCGACTGGTACCGGTACGGAGGCGTAGCCTACTGAGGCTGGCCTCGGGCACGTCGGACAGGCTTCGCGGCGAGCCGGCTCTGCCGGTGTTGAAGCCGCCGGAGCACCTGTCACGGATGTCGCCCCTGCTCGCTCGCACGCAGAGCCCCGCGTCGTCCGCCCGCCCGCTTGCGGGTGGCCGAGGGCAGGCGCGCGGTGGCTGTCGCTGTCCCAGGACCCGTGGCCGTTGTGGCCTTCGCTGATCGATGAGGCACTTGGGGTCGCGTCGGAAAGGGCCCCCGGCGGGCCGGCTCTGCTGTACTCCCCGTAATAGGGAGCCGCGGTGGCGTCCGGTGTTCAGGCAGGGCGGTCTCCTTTCCAATTCGCTTCCCCGCTGTGAGCGAGGTATCGTCCTAGTCTCTTCCCCCCCCCGAGCGAGAAGGGGGCCGTGGCGACGGCGGCGAGGCGCGTGCCTCCCCCGTGTCACCTCACCCTGTCCTGCTGCCGCTCGGCGCGGGGGGGGGTTTCCTGGGCCTTCCTTACCGAACCAGGCTGTGTGACAGCCGCGTGGCCCCGCGAGCCACCAGGTGTCCTAAACCACGCCGAGGCGCCGGTGCCGACCTCGGTCCGGGTGCCCGTGGGTGCCGGCCGCAAGCAGCGCTGGGCGGCGAGGGCGGTCGAGCCGCGAAAGAAACCGGGCCAAAGCGAGGGAAGAAAAGCGTGTCCGGGCCGCGTCTGCCCGGGCGGGCCTGGAGGCGTGCCGCGGGCGGCAGGGGGGCGTCCCCCTCCGGCGCTGGCGCCGCCGCCGTGTA
>NW_027437602.1:260000-262500 GCF_965140245.1 Athene noctua | reverse complement strand
AATTAATTCAAAAGAGGAAACGGTAAATTTAGCAAACATAACAATATTCAATTCAAATGAGTATAATGATAATGACATCACCAATACACAATATGATGGTTTAGCTTTGTTTCCCGAGGTGTATGGGGAACCTTCCATTCCAGAGCCCAAGATCAATAAAGGAAGGGCTGCTGGAGTGGAGGGGGACTCCATATCACCAAAGGACATGGCTCAACCGTCTCCGCAAGGTTTAGCCATGCTACCGGAGGGGGATGGGGAACCTTCCCCTTCGGGACCCAGGATTAAT
Organism: Athene noctua; assembly: GCF_965140245.1. Lineage (NCBI taxonomy): Eukaryota > Metazoa > Chordata > Aves > Strigiformes > Strigidae > Athene > Athene noctua. The sequence continues at coordinate 262,214 of NW_027437602.1, read as the reverse complement.
AAAAGAAGGGTCACTGAGGGGGAGGGGGACCCCATACCACCACCGGCCATGGTTCAACCAGACCCTCCATCGTCTCCTCCTCATTCCAATAGCACACCCGTACCCAATACACCGGTACTTAAAATTCCGTCCAAAGAACATTCTTGTCCATATTGTAAAACTATACTTAATAAAATATCATCATTAATAGAACACCTGCAGAGAACCCACGGGAAAAGAAAGATCTTATTTGAATGTAGTAAATGTGGTAGAATTAATGAGAAACACCAAAGTATAGCATGTCATGTCCCCAAATGTAAAGGGGCTGTAAATAAGGAGCCAGTGAGTGGCTTTTCATGTGAGGAATGCAATAAAATATTTACAACTAAAATAGGATTAGGACAGCATAAACGTCTGGCCCACCCCATACTTCGTAATCAGGAACGTATCGCGGCATCCCGTCCAAAAGAAAGCTCTGCTAGGGGACTACATAAAAAATGCTGGTCAGAAGAAGAAGTCGCCCTATTAATCAAATTAGATCAACAATACAAGGGGGCCAAAGATATCAATAAACTCATTGCAGAACATATTCCATCTAAAACACCAAAACAAATTAGTGACAAGAGACGAGACCTTCACAAAAAATCTCTAGCGGAAGTAGAAGATGATAGCCAAGACTGGGTACAACACCTGGAAACAGCTGGAGAGACTGATGAACACCCTGTTGCAGAAGGTATAAGAACTCAGTATGAGAGAACAGTTTCAAGATGGATAACATCACAAAAGCTGCCCATTCTCCATGACATATTCAGGAAGGTGCTCGATAGTGATGGCAATGCGGCCGACCTAATTGAAGATTCATTTGAGACCTGCTTCTCATCTCGCCTTGACCTATCTCAAGAAACAAAGGCCACCCAAGAGAAGAAGCACCAGGTGACCCGAAAAGCCCACCCTGAAAAAACATCAACGGAGTGGATGAAGAAGAGAGCTAGGAAAAGGGGACAGTTCCTGAGGTTCCAGCGCCTATTCCAAATGGACAGAAGGAAGCTGGCCAGTATCATACTGGATGATGTGGAGTCCTTGAGATGCAACATCCCTCTGGCAGAACTACACAAGACCTTCCAAACGAGATGGGAAACAACAGGATCGTTTCAGGGTCTAGGTGGCTTCTTCTCGAGGGGCAGATCAGACAACACCGCCTTCGAACTTATGATCACAAGCAAGGAGATCAAGAAAAACATCAAAGAGATGAGTAAGCATGCAGCCCCAGGGCCGGACGGATTAGATCTGAGGCACCTCGTGGGGATGGATCCGGATCACACACAGCTGATGGAACTATTCAACCTGTGGCTGTTATCAGGCGCCATTCCAGATGTCATCAAGGAATGTAGAACTGTATTAATATCTAAATCAGCCTTACAAGAGCGTCAGACCGACATCAACAACTGGCGACCAATTACCATCGGATCGATAGTCCTGAGGCTGTTCTCTAGGATCCTGACAGCGAGAATAACAAAAGCATGCCCGATCAATCCGAGACAGAGGGGATTTATAAGATCATCAGGATGTTCTGAAAACCTGAAGCTCCTGAAGTTACTGATAAGACATGCTAAGACTGAACGACGGCCCCTGGGAGTGGTATTTGTCGACATTGCCAAAGCCTTCGACACCGTCAGCCACGCCCACATAATAGAAGTTCTGAAACAGAAAGGGGTTGATAATCACATCATCAACCTCATCTCTAACATGTACAAGAATACCAAAACATATATTGATACGAAGAAGGAGCAGTCAGAGCCTATTAGGATTCAGATCGGTGTTAAACAGGGTGATCCGATGTCTCCGATCCTATTTAACCTAGCTATAGATCCTCTCTTGTGCAAACTCGAAGAGGAAGGTCTTGGTTATCAGCACCACACGAAGCAAATAACAACTATGGCATTTGCCGATGATTTAGTATTACTAAGTAGTTCTTGGGAGGGGATGCAAAAGAACCTGGACATTGTTAGAATATTCTGTGATCTGACAGGTCTCAAAACGCAAGGGGAAAAATGTCACGGCTTTTACATCAAGCCGACAAAAGACTCATATACCATCAATGACTGTCCCCCATGGACTATCAAAGGCATTCCCCTCAACATGATACACCCAAACAACACCGAGAAATATCTCGGACTGTACATTGACCCCTGGATAGGTATAACCAAACCAAAATTACTTGACAAAATGACAGAT
>NW_027437602.1:250000-255000 GCF_965140245.1 Athene noctua | reverse complement strand
GGTTTTTTACCCTCCACTCGTCCGAGATTGCAGCGCCTGTAATACAAGGCATGAAGCTGCAACCTCCCGCCCCGTGCCGTCGTCGTCTTTTCTGGGTTGCGATCGCAGCCACCACAGAAACGGGAAAAGAGAGATGAAAAGGAAAAATTAGTTGTTTTTTTTTTTTCTACAGCCGCCTCCCCCTGCGGTGCTCACGCCGCTGCCCTGCCCGGACCCGCTGGCCGCCGTGCGACCGCTGGCATCGACCGGTGTCTGCGTCCGCGTGGGGTCCCAGCACGGCCGGGTCTCTGGCCGGCATTCCCGCCACCCCCTCCCGGCAGCCCCCGCGCTCCCCGCCGCCTGCCCCTTGTGACGTCACAAGTAGCCGAGGAGGGGTAACAGGGCGCTTCCGGGCCCGGGCTCCCGAGCTGCCTGTGACGTCACGCCGTGCCCGAGCGGGCCCTGGCTTGAAGCAGGCGGCGGCTCGGGATGACACGGGCACCCGCGTAGCTCCAAGGCAGGGAGCAGGCCGTGGCCTGAGCCTCTCGCGGCGAAGTCACGCCTGGACTAGGACGTGATGGGCCTGGGCCGGGCCGTGGCTGGTGGGCTCTCACGCGAGGGGGTCTCCTGCAGCTTTCGAGCCGGTAGGCAGGCCGGCGGCGAGGCGAGGCCTGGCTTATGCAGCGCCCCTCGTGATCTCACCTTCAACTGGGGAGGCGACGGGGCCAGCGCAGCTGCCGGCTAGCGTACGGACGCGAGGGTCGGAACCGGCAGGGAAGAGTTCGGCTGAGACGGGATCGAACGCGGACCTGAAAACACGCGACGAGAATCACGAACGGAGAGGTCAAGCGGAAGCCTGACCAGCGCTAGGGCATCGATTCAGAAACGGTTCAGGAGCTCACGCTCTGCCCACGCACGTGCGCCCGCCTGCCCCGCACCCCCACAAGCTGCCCGGCCCGAAGCCGTCTGCCTGGGGCTGCCCGCGCGCGCACGCGTATACGGCCGCCCCCCCATCCCGCCAAAGCCGCCCCACCCGCCACGTGCTTCTCCGTGAGACCGGCGGCGCCCCCCCAACACCGCCGCTTGGCCCGCGACGAGCCCGCCCCCCCCCCCCCCCCCCCCCCCAACCCTCCCGCCACCAGGTTCACCGTGACACCGGCCGCCCCCCCCACCCCCCAGCCCACCCACCCCCCCCCCGCCACCCCCCGCCCCATCCCACCCCCCCACCCCCCGCCCCCGCCACCCCCGGGGTTCGCGAGGAGACCGGCCGCCCCCTACCTCCGGCCCGCTTTCCACCAGCAGCAGCACATTGGCCGCTCCAGGGAAGGAAGGCGGGAGACCTTAGGACCCAGCGGCGTCGCCGCCGCCGCCTCCGTGCCGGGGGGCCCGGAGGGGCCTCCCGCCGGCGGCGGCGATGATGGGTGGCGCGTGTTTTGGACGCTGAGCCCCCGCAGCTGCCGAGTCCCTGCCGCGCCGTGCCCGCGGCCCGGCTCCCCGCCTTCCTCAGTCGGTCGCTCGGCCGCCCGCCCTCCTGCCCGCCTGCTCCGTTCCCGCCCCGGGTTGAAAGCCAAACGAACGCCGAAGGGGTGGGAGGGAGAGCAGCGACGGGGCGGGGGTGTGTGTGTAACAACAGAAACCGCTCCCCACCAACACCACCCCCCCACCACCCCCCCCCCCCCCCCGCCCCCCCACCGCCGCAACGAGCTCTGTCGACCCCCCTGCCGACCCCCCCCCAACCCCCACCCCTCCCGCCACCAGGTCCACCGTGACACCGGCCGCCCCCTGCCACCCCCGGGGTTCGCGAGGAGACCGGCCGCCCCCTACCTCCGGCCCGCTTTCCACCAGCAGCAGCACATTGGCCGCTCCAGGGAAGGAAGGCGGGAGACCTTAGGACCCAGCGGCGTCGCCGCCGCCGCCTCCGTGTGCCGGGGGGCCCGGAGGGGCCTCCCGCCGGCGGCGGCGATGATGGGTGGCGCGTGTTTTGGACGCTGAGCCCCCGCAGCTGCCGAGTCCCTGCCGCGCCGTGCCCGCGGCCCGGCTCCCCGCCTTCCTCAGTCGGTCGCTCGGCCGCCCGCCCTCCTGCCCGCCTGCTCCGTTCCCGCCGCGGGTTGAAAGCCAAACGAACGCCGAAGGGGTGGGAGGGAGAGCAGCGAGGGCGGGTGGTGGTGGTGGTGGTGGTGGTGTAACAGAAACCGCCCCCGATCCCCCACCCCCCAGCCGTAGTGCTCCGCGGCGCCGAGGAGGCTGCGGTCGGTTGGCGGCCGCACCCACCGCCCTGCAGCTCCGGAGTTGCAGCGGTGGGGCGGGGACCAACGGCTCTTCGGGCGCGCGGGCGACGGTGGGGGTCGGGGGGCTGGGGGGGGTGGGGGGCTGGGGGTGTCTGTGTGTGTGCGCGTGCGTGCGTGCGTGTGTGTGTGTGTGTGTGTCTGTGTCTGTGTGTGCGTGTGTGTGTGTGCGCGCCTGTGTCTCTCTCTCGCGCGCGCGCGCTCTCTCTCTCTCTCTCTCTCTCTCTCTCTCTCTGTGTCTCTGCGTGTGTGTCCGAGCTCGTGTGTGTCGCGGCGGGGGGGGGGGGGGGGGGGGAACAAACAACAAAACAACAATCCGAACAACACACACACACACACACACACGCGCGCACACACCCCCACACCCCCTATTCCCACACATAAAGCCCGGGAGCCCCCTTCCCACCCCCCCACCCCAACCCCGTCGAAAAAAACCTAAACGCGAATGCCAGCGAGCGCCTGGCAACGCCGGGACCCGGACCCGGACCCGGACCCGGACCCGGACCCGGTGAAGGGCGCCCGGTGCCCACGCCTCTGCGGCACAGCGAAAGGCGGGGGGAAAGAAACAAAATAAAAACACACACACGCACCCCCACCCCCCCCCCCACCCCCCCTCCCCCGAGACTAAAGCTAAACCCACGCTGCGAAACCAAAAGCTGAAGCCGAGGACCGCCCGGCAGCGCCGGGACCCCGACCCGGCGAAAAGCGCCCGGTTCCCGATGCGAACTCGCTCCAGCGAGACGGGCGTCTCCGTTGGGGGTGAGGTGCGGGGAACGTCGCCGCTTCTGCCGGGTCCCCTGGCAGCCGCGGGAAGCGGGGGGGGGGAGTGGCGGGCGGCGCCGTGCGGCGCGGAGTGGCGCGGCGCAGAGGGGCTGACTGGCGGCCGAGGGGGCGGGCAGCGAATGATGCCAGCGACTGCATGGCAGCCAACGGGTCGGGGCGGGGGGGTGGGGGGGCTGGTGCTGCGTGCACATGAGAGCGCGGCGGGGCGCGGGGGTGCGGGGGTGCGTTAAGAAAAAAAATTTCCCTTTTCATTTATTTTTTTTCGGATTTCATTGGCATCTATCGAAACAAAAATGTCTCGCACGACGCGGCCGCCAGGTCTACCCGCCTCCGGGGCGTGAAGCGGCCGACAGGTCTGCCCGCCTCCGGGGCGTGAGGCGGCCGTCAGGTCTACCCGCCTCCGCGGCGTGAGGCGGCCGTCAGGTCTACCCGCCTCCGCGGCGTGTGGCGGCCGTCAGGTCTACCCGCCTCCGGGGCGTGTGGCGGCCGTCAGGTCTACCCGCCTCCGGGGCGTGAGGCGGCCGTCAGGTCTACCCGCCTCCGGGGCGTGTGGCGGCCGTCAGGTCTACCCGCCTCCGGGGCGTGTGGCGGCCGTCAGGTCTACCCGCCTCCGGGGCGTGAGGCGGCCGTCAGGTCTACCCGCCTCCGCGGCGTGAGGCGGCCGTCAGGTCTACCCGCCTCCGGGGCGTGAGGCGGCCGTCAGGTCTACCCGCCTCCGGGGCGTGAGGCGGCCGTCAGGTCTACCCGCCTCCGGGGCGTGTGGCGGCCGTCAGGTCTACCCGCCTCCGGGGCGTGAGGCGGCCGTCAGGTCTACCCGCCTCCGGGGCGCGACGCGGCCGTCAGGTCTACCCGCCTCCGGGGCGTGAGGCGGCCGTCAGGTCTACCCGCCTCCGGGGCGTGAGGCGGCCGTCAGGTCTACCCGCTTCCGCGGCGTGAGGCGGCCGTCAGGTCTACCCGCCTCCGGGGCGTGAGGCGGCCGTCAGGTCTACCCGCCTCCGGGGCGTGAGGCGGCCGTCAGGTCTACCCGCTTCCGGGGCGTGAGGCGGCCGTCAGGTCTACCCGCCTCCGGGGCGTGAGGCGGCCGTCAGGTCTACCCGCTTCCGGGGCGTGAGGCGGCCGTCAGGTCTACCCGCCTCCGGGGCGTGTGGCGGCCGTCAGGTCTACCCGCCTCCGCGGCGTGTGGCGGCCGTCAGGTCTACCCGCTTCCGGGGCGTGAGGCGGCCGTCAGGTCTACCCGCCTCCGGGGCGTGAGGCGGCCGTCAGGTCTACCCACCTCCGAGGCGACCGGCGGTGGCCGCTAGGTGTACCCGGCTCCACGTTGCCGGCGGCCGGCTCAGCGTCCGTAGAAAGGGCTGCCAGGTCTACCCGGCTCCGTCGGGACTTAGAGCGCGGGCAGACCTGTTGGCTCCGGCAGTTCCTCCAAGGGGTCGCTGTTTCGCGCTGCCTCCAGTTAGGTCATCGTAAGAGGCGGCGTCTCTGCAGCGCCTCCCCCGCTGGCAGGCAGACACTGCCTTTAAGCGCCCCTTTCCGGCGCGGACCCATATTCTCCTTATATAGGGGCACGAGGCGTCTCTGCTCCAGACAAGCGCCACCGAGCGAGGGCACGCGGCTTAGCCGGCCAAGTGGAATGCTGGGCGGCCGCAGACGGTGGTTTCCCCCGGGGAATTGGGCACGGTTCTCAAGCCGGTGCTCTGTCAGGCGAGCGTGCACGGAACCGAGAGCACCCAGAGAGATGCCGAACGGCACGAAGCCGGGCGGCGTTGGGGCGGTCGCTGCCGAGTGGTGAGAAAAGGACGGGCAGAGGTGCACGGGAGAGGCCGAAGACCGGTGGCCGGAGGCGGCTGGCGGCACTTGAACGCTGGATACTGGGGGGGGGGAGCCGAGCTGTGAGACTACCGTGGGTGGTTACCCCCGTCCCCCCCCGGTCCCCCGAGAGCCCGATGATGGCGGAGG
>NW_027437602.1:242500-245000 GCF_965140245.1 Athene noctua | reverse complement strand
AACGCCGGCCTGCGGTTTCCCGCGCCCGTGCCCGCGTTCGCCCGGGCCCGGCTCCCGCGCGAGCCGTGGTGGTGCGTGCGGGGAGGGGGGGGTTCCGCGGCACGGGGCCCCTCCCGGAGGCGCGCTCTCTCGTCGTCTCTCTCGCCGGCGGCCGGTCCGCCCGGGCCGCCTCCGTCGCTCGTCTCCTGATGCGCGCGCGCGTGCGCTGCGCTTCGTCGCGCGGTCGGTGCGGGGCCGCCGAGCGCTCCCCCCCGCCACGCCGTCGCCACCCCCCTGCTTCTCGCCTCGGCTGGGCTCCGCCGCCGGCGGGCGTCCGGCTCCGGGCACCCGAACCCCCTCTCCCCACGGCCTTGCCCGACGGCAGTCCGCTGCCGCCACCGGGGTGGTGCGTGGGGGTGCGGCGGCCGAGGGCCCTCCCGGAGCGCCAGGGCACCGCCGGTCCGAGCGCGAGCGGCGGCGCGTAGGGGGAAGAGGGGGTGGCCGCCGGTGTGGTGGGGGCGCGTGGAGGCGGGAACCCCGGCCGGCCGAGCGGAAAGCCCCCGGCGCTCGGGCGCGCGCAGGAGAGGGAGAGGGGACCGGCGCGAGCCGTTGGCGGTGACGGGCTGGGCGCGGCCGGCGCCAGCCCGGCGAGAGGGGCGGCGGGCAGAGCAGGCCTCGCCGGGGTCGGGGGAGGCGTCTCCCCCGATCCTTCCTGCCCGCACCGTGGCGGGCTTGCTGCGGAGCAAGCCCGCCGGGGGGCCGGCCGGCCGCGTGCAGGGCCGAGGCCTCTGGGCGTTCCGGGCTCGGGTGCGTGGCGCCGGCCCTCGGGCCGGCGGGCGAGTTCCCGCGCCGGGCCGTGTCCCGCGCGCCAGCGGGCGGCCCGAGCCACGGCTCTCCTCCCGGGCGCAGCGCCGGGATACTGAGGGAAACCTCGGGCCCCGGGCCAGGAGGACGTGGTGGTGGTGGCGGATGTCGGGCGCGCCCCCGCGGGCGGACGCTCCCCCGATGGCGGCAGCGGGGGAGGCACCCCCGCGGGGCCCTTGAGGATGTTTCCCTCACCCCAGGGCCAGGTACCTAGCGTCCGCGCCTCCGCGGCCCTCCCTCGGCTGAGCCCGGGGGTCGAAGGCCGCGGAGCCGGGCGGAGGTTTAAAGACTCGGGCGGCTCGGTGCGACCCGCAGGGGCGGGCCCCGGCCGTGTGCGGCGGTTGAGCCTCCAGGGGCGGGAGTCGCTCTCGTGCAGGCCCTGGCCATGGCGGCCGCCGCCCACGCCGTGGGCTTTTTGTCCCCTCGGGCGGCCGCGCCGGGGAGGGGTGTCCCCCCTGCCCCCCCTTCTCCGCGGTCCGGTCTCGGCGGCGAGACCGGCGGCGTTCGGTCGGCCGCAGCCGGCCTGCCTCGCCCTCGAAACGCGAAGGGGAACCTCCCCCCCCCCCGGCGGGGAGCGCGGGCTCTCTCGCCGTCGGGGGCGATGGCGATTCCCCCACGGTCGGGGGTCTCGCCGGGCGGGGCGGCCTGCTCGGGCCGCCGCGTCTCCGTGGACGCGCAGCGGCGCGCTTGCGGCTTCGTGCTCCTTGCTTGCCACCCCCACCCCTTCCCGCCCCGGCTGAGGGGAGGGGCGGCGCAGCCCCCGGGCCCGAGCGGCGGCGGCGGCGCCGCCGCTCGGCGTGCCGGCCGGCGGTCGCTCGGTGGCCGGCCGCGTGGCCTGTCCCGTCCCGGGTCCTGCCCGTCGCTTCGCAGTCGCCTTTCCCGGTCTCGGTCAGGCGAGGCGGGTGGGCGGCCGAGGGGCGTTCCCCGTCCCGTTCTCCGCGCGGAAGCGGGGAGAGGGGGCGTCGCCTCCGGCTCAGCGGCGTCCGCCTTCTGCCTGGCGCGTGCCTGCGGAAGGGGCCGAGACGAGAAGCGGCGGCGGCGGCTCCGGGAGGGCAGCCGCGGCGGTGCGGTGGCCGGGCGGCGGTCGGGCGGAGCGCCGGGCGGCGGCGTCGCGTCGCCGTCTCGGGTTCCGGCGGTTGGCCGTCCGTCCCTGTCTCCGGTGTGGTGCGGCGGCGGCGCCGCGCGGGCGTTCCCGGCGTCGGGGCGAGAGCCGGGGTTTCGGGGCCACGGGGGCAAGGAGCCGGCTGTCGCAGCGCGCGGGCGCTGGGCGGCGCGGAGGCGCGCGCGGCGCGAGCGGGGCGCCCCCGCTGGTCGCCCGCGCGGCGGTCAGCGTCTGTGGTTTCCCCCCTCCGCGCGAGCGAGAGGCGGGTGCAGGTCCGGGCGCGCGGTCGGACGCGCCGCCGGCCCTCCGTGCGGAGGCCGGGCCGAGCCCGGGCGCCTGGGCCGCCTCCGAAGCGAGCAAGGTGCTTGTTGTTTCCCCAGGTCGGTCGGGAGCGCGGGCTCCCCGGGCCCTTGCCGTTCGGAGCTTGTTTCACCCTTCCCTTCCTTCCCTCCGTTGTGATGTCGGTACGGTCATCTGAGGCGAGGCGCGACCGTCGCCCGCCGGTCGTCGCGCGCCCCCTCCGCGCGTGCGGAGGGGGGCGGTCGGTCGGTCGGT
>NW_027437602.1:230000-235000 GCF_965140245.1 Athene noctua | reverse complement strand
CCGTGCGACCGCTGGCATCGACCGGTGTCTGCGTCCGCGTGGGGTCCCAGCACGGCCGGGTCTCTGGCCGGCATTCCCGCCACCCCCTCCCGGCAGCCCCCGCGCTCCCCGCCGCCTGCCCCTTGTGACGTCACAAGTAGCCGAGGAGGGGTAACAGGGCGCTTCCGGGCCCGGGCTCCCGAGCTGCCTGTGACGTCACGCCGTGCCCGAGCGGGCCCTGGCTTGAAGCAGGCGGCGGCTCGGGATGACACGGGCACCCGCGTAGCTCCAAGGCAGGGAGCAGGCCGTGGCCTGAGCCTCTCGCGGCGAAGTCACGCCTGGACTAGGACGTGATGGGCCTGGGCCGGGCCGTGGCTGGTGGGCTCTCACGCGAGGGGGTCTCCTGCAGCTTTCGAGCCGGTAGGCAGGCCGGCGGCGAGGCGAGGCCTGGCTTATGCAGCGCCCCTCGTGATCTCACCTTCAACTGGGGAGGCGACGGGGCCAGCGCAGCTGCCGGCTAGCGTACGGACGCGAGGGTCGGAACCGGCAGGGAAGAGTTCGGCTGAGACGGGATCGAACGCGGACCTGAAAACACGCGACGAGAATCACGAACGGAGAGGTCAAGCGGAAGCCTGACCAGCGCTAGGGCATCGATTCAGAAACGGTTCAGGAGCTCACGCTCTGCCCACGCACGTGCGCCCGCCTGCCCCGCACCCCCACAAGCTGCCCGGCCCGAAGCCGTCTGCCTGGGGCTGCCCGCGCGCGCACGCGTATACGGCCGCCCCCCCATCCCGCCAAAGCCGCCCCACCCGCCACGTGCTTCTCCGTGAGACCGGCGGCGCCCCCCCAACACCGCCGCTTGGCCCGCGACGAGCCCGCCCCCCCCCCCCCCCCCCCCCAACCCTCCCGCCACCAGGTTCACCGTGACACCGGCCGCCCCCCCCACCCCCCAGCCCACCCACCCCCCCCCCGCCACCCCCCGCCCCATCCCACCCCCCCACCCCCCGCCCCCGCCACCCCCGGGGTTCGCGAGGAGACCGGCCGCCCCCTACCTCCGGCCCGCTTTCCACCAGCAGCAGCACATTGGCCGCTCCAGGGAAGGAAGGCGGGAGACCTTAGGACCCAGCGGCGTCGCCGCCGCCGCCTCCGTGCCGGGGGGCCCGGAGGGGCCTCCCGCCGGCGGCGGCGATGATGGGTGGCGCGTGTTTTGGACGCTGAGCCCCCGCAGCTGCCGAGTCCCTGCCGCGCCGTGCCCGCGGCCCGGCTCCCCGCCTTCCTCAGTCGGTCGCTCGGCCGCCCGCCCTCCTGCCCGCCTGCTCCGTTCCCGCCCCGGGTTGAAAGCCAAACGAACGCCGAAGGGGTGGGAGGGAGAGCAGCGACGGGGCGGGGGTGTGTGTGTAACAACAGAAACCGCTCCCCACCAACACCACCCCCCCACCACCCCCCCCCCCCCCCCGCCCCCCCACCGCCGCAACGAGCTCTGTCGACCCCCCTGCCGACCCCCCCCCAACCCCCACCCCTCCCGCCACCAGGTCCACCGTGACACCGGCCGCCCCCTGCCACCCCCGGGGTTCGCGAGGAGACCGGCCGCCCCCTACCTCCGGCCCGCTTTCCACCAGCAGCAGCACATTGGCCGCTCCAGGGAAGGAAGGCGGGAGACCTTAGGACCCAGCGGCGTCGCCGCCGCCGCCTCCGTGCCGGGGGGCCCGGAGGGGCCTCCCGCCGGCGGCGGCGATGATGGGTGGCGCGTGTTTTGGACGCTGAGCCCCCGCAGCTGCCGAGTCCCTGCCGCGCCGTGCCCGCGGCCCGGCTCCCCGCCTTCCTCAGTCGGTCGCTCGGCCGCCCGCCCTCCTGCCCGCCTGCTCCGTTCCCGCCGCGGGTTGAAAGCCAAACGAACGCCGAAGGGGTGGGAGGGAGAGCAGCGAGGGCGGGTGGTGGTGGTGGTGGTGGTGGTGTAACAGAAACCGCCCCCGATCCCCCACCCCCCAGCCGTAGTGCTCCGCGGCGCCGAGGAGGCTGCGGTCGGTTGGCGGCCGCACCCACCGCCCTGCAGCTCCGGAGTTGCAGCGGTGGGGCGGGGACCAACGGCTCTTCGGGCGCGCGGGCGACGGTGGGGGTCGGGGGGCTGGGGGGGGTGGGGGGCTGGGGGTGTCTGTGTGTGTGCGCGTGCGTGCGTGCGTGTGTGTGTGTGTGTGTGTCTGTGTCTGTGTGTGCGTGTGTGTGTGTGCGCGCCTGTGTCTCTCTCTCGCGCGCGCGCGCTCTCTCTCTCTCTCTCTCTCTCTCTCTCTCTCTGTGTCTCTGCGTGTGTGTCCGAGCTCGTGTGTGTCGCGGCGGGGGGGGGGGGGGGGGGGGAACAAACAACAAAACAACAATCCGAACAACACACACACACACACACACACGCGCGCACACACCCCCACACCCCCTATTCCCACACATAAAGCCCGGGAGCCCCCTTCCCACCCCCCCACCCCAACCCCGTCGAAAAAAACCTAAACGCGAATGCCAGCGAGCGCCTGGCAACGCCGGGACCCGGACCCGGACCCGGACCCGGACCCGGACCCGGTGAAGGGCGCCCGGTGCCCACGCCTCTGCGGCACAGCGAAAGGCGGGGGGAAAGAAACAAAATAAAAACACACACACGCACCCCCACCCCCCCCCCCACCCCCCCTCCCCCGAGACTAAAGCTAAACCCACGCTGCGAAACCAAAAGCTGAAGCCGAGGACCGCCCGGCAGCGCCGGGACCCCGACCCGGCGAAAAGCGCCCGGTTCCCGATGCGAACTCGCTCCAGCGAGACGGGCGTCTCCGTTGGGGGTGAGGTGCGGGGAACGTCGCCGCTTCTGCCGGGTCCCCTGGCAGCCGCGGGAAGCGGGGGGGGGGAGTGGCGGGCGGCGCCGTGCGGCGCGGAGTGGCGCGGCGCAGAGGGGCTGACTGGCGGCCGAGGGGGCGGGCAGCGAATGATGCCAGCGACTGCATGGCAGCCAACGGGTCGGGGCGGGGGGGTGGGGGGGCTGGTGCTGCGTGCACATGAGAGCGCGGCGGGGCGCGGGGGTGCGGGGGTGCGTTAAGAAAAAAAATTTCCCTTTTCATTTATTTTTTTTCGGATTTCATTGGCATCTATCGAAACAAAAATGTCTCGCACGACGCGGCCGCCAGGTCTACCCGCCTCCGGGGCGTGAAGCGGCCGACAGGTCTGCCCGCCTCCGGGGCGTGAGGCGGCCGTCAGGTCTACCCGCCTCCGCGGCGTGAGGCGGCCGTCAGGTCTACCCGCCTCCGCGGCGTGTGGCGGCCGTCAGGTCTACCCGCCTCCGGGGCGTGTGGCGGCCGTCAGGTCTACCCGCCTCCGGGGCGTGAGGCGGCCGTCAGGTCTACCCGCCTCCGGGGCGTGTGGCGGCCGTCAGGTCTACCCGCCTCCGGGGCGTGTGGCGGCCGTCAGGTCTACCCGCCTCCGGGGCGTGAGGCGGCCGTCAGGTCTACCCGCCTCCGCGGCGTGAGGCGGCCGTCAGGTCTACCCGCCTCCGGGGCGTGAGGCGGCCGTCAGGTCTACCCGCCTCCGGGGCGTGAGGCGGCCGTCAGGTCTACCCGCCTCCGGGGCGTGTGGCGGCCGTCAGGTCTACCCGCCTCCGGGGCGCGAGGCGGCCGTCAGGTCTACCCGCCTCCGGGGCGCGACGCGGCCGTCAGGTCTACCCGCCTCCGGGGCGTGAGGCGGCCGTCAGGTCTACCCGCCTCCGGGGCGTGAGGCGGCCGTCAGGTCTACCCGCTTCCGCGGCGTGAGGCGGCCGTCAGGTCTACCCGCCTCCGGGGCGTGAGGCGGCCGTCAGGTCTACCCGCCTCCGGGGCGTGAGGCGGCCGTCAGGTCTACCCGCTTCCGGGGCGTGAGGCGGCCGTCAGGTCTACCCGCCTCCGGGGCGTGAGGCGGCCGTCAGGTCTACCCGCTTCCGGGGCGTGAGGCGGCCGTCAGGTCTACCCGCCTCCGGGGCGTGTGGCGGCCGTCAGGTCTACCCGCCTCCGCGGCGTGTGGCGGCCGTCAGGTCTACCCGCTTCCGGGGCGTGAGGCGGCCGTCAGGTCTACCCGCCTCCGGGGCGTGAGGCGGCCGTCAGGTCTACCCACCTCCGAGGCGACCGGCGGTGGCCGCTAGGTGTACCCGGCTCCACGTTGCCGGCGGCCGGCTCAGCGTCCGTAGAAAGGGCTGCCAGGTCTACCCGGCTCCGTCGGGACTTAGAGCGCGGGCAGACCTGTTGGCTCCGGCAGTTCCTCCAAGGGGTCGCTGTTTCGCGCTGCCTCCAGTTAGGTCATCGTAAGAGGCGGCGTCTCTGCAGCGCCTCCCCCGCTGGCAGGCAGACACTGCCTTTAAGCGCCCCTTTCCGGCGCGGACCCATATTCTCCTTATATAGGGGCACGAGGCGTCTCTGCTCCAGACAAGCGCCACCGAGCGAGGGCACGCGGCTTAGCCGGCCAAGTGGAATGCTGGGCGGCCGCAGACGGTGGTTTCCCCCGGGGAATTGGGCACGGTTCTCAAGCCGGTGCTCTGTCAGGCGAGCGTGCACGGAACCGAGAGCACCCAGAGAGATGCCGAACGGCACGAAGCCGGGCGGCGTTGGGGCGGTCGCTGCCGAGTGGTGAGAAAAGGACGGGCAGAGGTGCACGGGAGAGGCCGAAGACCGGTGGCCGGAGGCGGCTGGCGGCACTTGAACGCTGGATACTGGGGGGGGGGAGCCGAGCTGTGAGACTACCGTGGGTGGTTACCCCCGTCCCCCCCCGGTCCCCCGAGAGCCCGATGATGGCGGAGGGGGGGAGCGCCGGTATGTGTGTTGACACAGCGGTGCTCCGTACGGTTCCAGCCCGTCGGGGGCTGTTGCCCAGCTCCTTGAGGGGGCCTTGGGGATGGGAGGAGAGGTGGCGGCGGCGGCACCTGCTCCCTTTGTTTGCCGGCCTTAAGCCGGAGCCCGTGGCATGGGCACGCCACGGTTTTGGCTGGTCGCGGTGGCCGGCAGCTGGATGCAGACGGCCCGGGGGGG
>NW_027437602.1:222500-225000 GCF_965140245.1 Athene noctua | reverse complement strand
GCGGGGCCGCCGAGCGCTCCCCCCCGCCACGCCGTCGCCACCCCCCTGCTTCTCGCCTCGGCTGGGCTCCGCCGCCGGCGGGCGTCCGGCTCCGGGCACCCGAACCCCCTCTCCCCACGGCCTTGCCCGACGGCAGTCCGCTGCCGCCACCGGGGTGGTGCGTGGGGGTGCGGCGGCCGAGGGCCCTCCCGGAGCGCCAGGGCACCGCCGGTCCGAGCGCGAGCGGCGGCGCGTAGGGGGAAGAGGGGGTGGCCGCCGGTGTGGTGGGGGCGCGTGGAGGCGGGAACCCCGGCCGGCCGAGCGGAAAGCCCCCGGCGCTCGGGCGCGCGCAGGAGAGGGAGAGGGGACCGGCGCGAGCCGTTGGCGGTGACGGGCTGGGCGCGGCCGGCGCCAGCCCGGCGAGAGGGGCGGCGGGCAGAGCAGGCCTCGCCGGGGTCGGGGGAGGCGTCTCCCCCGATCCTTCCTGCCCGCACCGTGGCGGGCTTGCTGCGGAGCAAGCCCGCCGGGGGGCCGGCCGGCCGCGTGCAGGGCCGAGGCCTCTGGGCGTTCCGGGCTCGGGTGCGTGGCGCCGGCCCTCGGGCCGGCGGGCGAGTTCCCGCGCCGGGCCGTGTCCCGCGCGCCAGCGGGCGGCCCGAGCCACGGCTCTCCTCCCGGGCGCAGCGCCGGGATACTGAGGGAAACCTCGGGCCCCGGGCCAGGAGGACGTGGTGGTGGTGGCGGATGTCGGGCGCGCCCCCGCGGGCGGACGCTCCCCCGATGGCGGCAGCGGGGGAGGCACCCCCGCGGGGCCCTTGAGGATGTTTCCCTCACCCCAGGGCCAGGTACCTAGCGTCCGCGCCTCCGCGGCCCTCCCTCGGCTGAGCCCGGGGGTCGAAGGCCGCGGAGCCGGGCGGAGGTTTAAAGACTCGGGCGGCTCGGTGCGACCCGCAGGGGCGGGCCCCGGCCGTGTGCGGCGGTTGAGCCTCCAGGGGCGGGAGTCGCTCTCGTGCAGGCCCTGGCCATGGCGGCCGCCGCCCACGCCGTGGGCTTTTTGTCCCCTCGGGCGGCCGCGCCGGGGAGGGGTGTCCCCCCTGCCCCCCCTTCTCCGCGGTCCGGTCTCGGCGGCGAGACCGGCGGCGTTCGGTCGGCCGCAGCCGGCCTGCCTCGCCCTCGAAACGCGAAGGGGAACCTCCCCCCCCCCCGGCGGGGAGCGCGGGCTCTCTCGCCGTCGGGGGCGATGGCGATTCCCCCACGGTCGGGGGTCTCGCCGGGCGGGGCGGCCTGCTCGGGCCGCCGCGTCTCCGTGGACGCGCAGCGGCGCGCTTGCGGCTTCGTGCTCCTTGCTTGCCACCCCCACCCCTTCCCGCCCCGGCTGAGGGGAGGGGCGGCGCAGCCCCCGGGCCCGAGCGGCGGCGGCGGCGCCGCCGCTCGGCGTGCCGGCCGGCGGTCGCTCGGTGGCCGGCCGCGTGGCCTGTCCCGTCCCGGGTCCTGCCCGTCGCTTCGCAGTCGCCTTTCCCGGTCTCGGTCAGGCGAGGCGGGTGGGCGGCCGAGGGGCGTTCCCCGTCCCGTTCTCCGCGCGGAAGCGGGGAGAGGGGGCGTCGCCTCCGGCTCAGCGGCGTCCGCCTTCTGCCTGGCGCGTGCCTGCGGAAGGGGCCGAGACGAGAAGCGGCGGCGGCGGCTCCGGGAGGGCAGCCGCGGCGGTGCGGTGGCCGGGCGGCGGTCGGGCGGAGCGCCGGGCGGCGGCGTCGCGTCGCCGTCTCGGGTTCCGGCGGTTGGCCGTCCGTCCCTGTCTCCGGTGTGGTGCGGCGGCGGCGCCGCGCGGGCGTTCCCGGCGTCGGGGCGAGAGCCGGGGTTTCGGGGCCACGGGGGCAAGGAGCCGGCTGTCGCAGCGCGCGGGCGCTGGGCGGCGCGGAGGCGCGCGCGGCGCGAGCGGGGCGCCCCCGCTGGTCGCCCGCGCGGCGGTCAGCGTCTGTGGTTTCCCCCCTCCGCGCGAGCGAGAGGCGGGTGCAGGTCCGGGCGCGCGGTCGGACGCGCCGCCGGCCCTCCGTGCGGAGGCCGGGCCGAGCCCGGGCGCCTGGGCCGCCTCCGAAGCGAGCAAGGTGCTTGTTGTTTCCCCAGGTCGGTCGGGAGCGCGGGCTCCCCGGGCCCTTGCCGTTCGGAGCTTGTTTCACCCTTCCCTTCCTTCCCTCCGTTGTGATGTCGGTACGGTCATCTGAGGCGAGGCGCGACCGTCGCCCGCCGGTCGTCGCGCGCCCCCTCCGCGCGTGCGGAGGGGGGCGGTCGGTCGGTCGGTGGGGCGGCGGTCCGTCGTCCGAGAAGGGGGCCGCTTCTGCGGAGCGGTCCCGGCCCCTCCGCGCGCGCGGGGCGGTGCCGAAAGGCAGACAACTCTTAGCGGTGGATCACTCGGCTCGTGCGTCGATGAAGAACGCAGCTAGCTGCGAGAATTAATGTGAATTGCAGGACACATTGATCATCGACACTTCGAACGCACTTGCGGCCCCGGGTTCCTCCCGGGGCTACG
>NW_027437602.1:210000-215000 GCF_965140245.1 Athene noctua | reverse complement strand
TCTGCCTGGGGCTGCCCGCGCGCGCACGCGTATACGGCCGCCCCCCCATCCCGCCAAAGCCGCCCCACCCGCCACGTGCTTCTCCGTGAGACCGGCGGCGCCCCCCCAACACCGCCGCTTGGCCCGCGACGAGCCCGCCCCCCCCCCCCCCCCCCCCCAACCCTCCCGCCACCAGGTTCACCGTGACACCGGCCGCCCCCCCCACCCCCCAGCCCACCCACCCCCCCCCCGCCACCCCCCGCCCCATCCCACCCCCCCACCCCCCGCCCCCGCCACCCCCGGGGTTCGCGAGGAGACCGGCCGCCCCCTACCTCCGGCCCGCTTTCCACCAGCAGCAGCACATTGGCCGCTCCAGGGAAGGAAGGCGGGAGACCTTAGGACCCAGCGGCGTCGCCGCCGCCGCCTCCGTGCCGGGGGGCCCGGAGGGGCCTCCCGCCGGCGGCGGCGATGATGGGTGGCGCGTGTTTTGGACGCTGAGCCCCCGCAGCTGCCGAGTCCCTGCCGCGCCGTGCCCGCGGCCCGGCTCCCCGCCTTCCTCAGTCGGTCGCTCGGCCGCCCGCCCTCCTGCCCGCCTGCTCCGTTCCCGCCCCGGGTTGAAAGCCAAACGAACGCCGAAGGGGTGGGAGGGAGAGCAGCGACGGGGCGGGGGTGTGTGTGTAACAACAGAAACCGCTCCCCACCAACACCACCCCCCCACCACCCCCCCCCCCCCCCCGCCCCCCCACCGCCGCAACGAGCTCTGTCGACCCCCCTGCCGACCCCCCCCCAACCCCCACCCCTCCCGCCACCAGGTCCACCGTGACACCGGCCGCCCCCTGCCACCCCCGGGGTTCGCGAGGAGACCGGCCGCCCCCTACCTCCGGCCCGCTTTCCACCAGCAGCAGCACATTGGCCGCTCCAGGGAAGGAAGGCGGGAGACCTTAGGACCCAGCGGCGTCGCCGCCGCCGCCTCCGTGCCGGGGGGCCCGGAGGGGCCTCCCGCCGGCGGCGGCGATGATGGGTGGCGCGTGTTTTGGACGCTGAGCCCCCGCAGCTGCCGAGTCCCTGCCGCGCCGTGCCCGCGGCCCGGCTCCCCGCCTTCCTCAGTCGGTCGCTCGGCCGCCCGCCCTCCTGCCCGCCTGCTCCGTTCCCGCCGCGGGTTGAAAGCCAAACGAACGCCGAAGGGGTGGGAGGGAGAGCAGCGAGGGCGGGTGGTGGTGGTGGTGGTGGTGGTGTAACAGAAACCGCCCCCGATCCCCCACCCCCCAGCCGTAGTGCTCCGCGGCGCCGAGGAGGCTGCGGTCGGTTGGCGGCCGCACCCACCGCCCTGCAGCTCCGGAGTTGCAGCGGTGGGGCGGGGACCAACGGCTCTTCGGGCGCGCGGGCGACGGTGGGGGTCGGGGGGCTGGGGGGGGTGGGGGGCTGGGGGTGTCTGTGTGTGTGCGCGTGCGTGCGTGCGTGTGTGTGTGTGTGTGTGTCTGTGTCTGTGTGTGCGTGTGTGTGTGTGCGCGCCTGTGTCTCTCTCTCGCGCGCGCGCGCTCTCTCTCTCTCTCTCTCTCTCTCTCTCTCTCTGTGTCTCTGCGTGTGTGTCCGAGCTCGTGTGTGTCGCGGCGGGGGGGGGGGGGGGGGGGGAACAAACAACAAAACAACAATCCGAACAACACACACACACACACACACACGCGCGCACACACCCCCACACCCCCTATTCCCACACATAAAGCCCGGGAGCCCCCTTCCCACCCCCCCACCCCAACCCCGTCGAAAAAAACCTAAACGCGAATGCCAGCGAGCGCCTGGCAACGCCGGGACCCGGACCCGGACCCGGACCCGGACCCGGACCCGGTGAAGGGCGCCCGGTGCCCACGCCTCTGCGGCAC
The DNA here is from genome assembly GCF_965140245.1 of Athene noctua. Taxonomy (NCBI): domain Eukaryota; kingdom Metazoa; phylum Chordata; class Aves; order Strigiformes; family Strigidae; genus Athene; species Athene noctua. The sequence continues at coordinate 213,141 of NW_027437602.1, read as the reverse complement.
AGCGAAAGGCGGGGGGAAAGAAACAAAATAAAAACACACACACGCACCCCCACCCCCCCCCCCACCCCCCCTCCCCCGAGACTAAAGCTAAACCCACGCTGCGAAACCAAAAGCTGAAGCCGAGGACCGCCCGGCAGCGCCGGGACCCCGACCCGGCGAAAAGCGCCCGGTTCCCGATGCGAACTCGCTCCAGCGAGACGGGCGTCTCCGTTGGGGGTGAGGTGCGGGGAACGTCGCCGCTTCTGCCGGGTCCCCTGGCAGCCGCGGGAAGCGGGGGGGGGGAGTGGCGGGCGGCGCCGTGCGGCGCGGAGTGGCGCGGCGCAGAGGGGCTGACTGGCGGCCGAGGGGGCGGGCAGCGAATGATGCCAGCGACTGCATGGCAGCCAACGGGTCGGGGCGGGGGGGTGGGGGGGCTGGTGCTGCGTGCACATGAGAGCGCGGCGGGGCGCGGGGGTGCGGGGGTGCGTTAAGAAAAAAAATTTCCCTTTTCATTTATTTTTTTTCGGATTTCATTGGCATCTATCGAAACAAAAATGTCTCGCACGACGCGGCCGCCAGGTCTACCCGCCTCCGGGGCGTGAAGCGGCCGACAGGTCTGCCCGCCTCCGGGGCGTGAGGCGGCCGTCAGGTCTACCCGCCTCCGCGGCGTGAGGCGGCCGTCAGGTCTACCCGCCTCCGCGGCGTGTGGCGGCCGTCAGGTCTACCCGCCTCCGGGGCGTGTGGCGGCCGTCAGGTCTACCCGCCTCCGGGGCGTGAGGCGGCCGTCAGGTCTACCCGCCTCCGGGGCGTGTGGCGGCCGTCAGGTCTACCCGCCTCCGGGGCGTGTGGCGGCCGTCAGGTCTACCCGCCTCCGGGGCGTGAGGCGGCCGTCAGGTCTACCCGCCTCCGCGGCGTGAGGCGGCCGTCAGGTCTACCCGCCTCCGGGGCGTGAGGCGGCCGTCAGGTCTACCCGCCTCCGGGGCGTGAGGCGGCCGTCAGGTCTACCCGCCTCCGGGGCGTGTGGCGGCCGTCAGGTCTACCCGCCTCCGGGGCGCGAGGCGGCCGTCAGGTCTACCCGCCTCCGGGGCGCGACGCGGCCGTCAGGTCTACCCGCCTCCGGGGCGTGAGGCGGCCGTCAGGTCTACCCGCCTCCGGGGCGTGAGGCGGCCGTCAGGTCTACCCGCTTCCGCGGCGTGAGGCGGCCGTCAGGTCTACCCGCCTCCGGGGCGTGAGGCGGCCGTCAGGTCTACCCGCCTCCGGGGCGTGAGGCGGCCGTCAGGTCTACCCGCTTCCGGGGCGTGAGGCGGCCGTCAGGTCTACCCGCCTCCGGGGCGTGAGGCGGCCGTCAGGTCTACCCGCTTCCGGGGCGTGAGGCGGCCGTCAGGTCTACCCGCCTCCGGGGCGTGTGGCGGCCGTCAGGTCTACCCGCCTCCGCGGCGTGTGGCGGCCGTCAGGTCTACCCGCTTCCGGGGCGTGAGGCGGCCGTCAGGTCTACCCGCCTCCGCGGCGTGAGGCGGCCGTCAGGTCTACCCGCCTCCGGGGCGTGAGGCGGCCGTCAGGTCTACCCGCCTCCGGGGCGTGAGGCGGCCGTCAGGTCTACCCGCCTCCGGGGCGTGTGGCGGCCGTCAGGTCTACCCGCCTCCGGGGCGCGAGGCGGCCGTCAGGTCTACCCGCCTCCGGGGCGCGACGCGGCCGTCAGGTCTACCCGCCTCCGGGGCGTGAGGCGGCCGTCAGGTCTACCCGCCTCCGGGGCGTGAGGCGGCCGTCAGGTCTACCCGCCTCCGGGGCGTGAGGCGGCCGTCAGGTCTACCCGCCTCCGGGGCGTGAGGCGGCCGTCAGGTCTACCCGCTTCCGCGGCGTGAGGCGGCCGTCAGGTCTACCCGCCTCCGGGGCGTGAGGCGGCCGTCAGGTCTACCCGCCTCCGGGGCGTGAGGCGGCCGTCAGGTCTACCCGCTTCCGGGGCGTGAGGCGGCCGTCAGGTCTACCCGCCTCCGGGGCGTGAGGCGGCCGTCAGGTCTACCCGCTTCCGGGGCGTGAGGCGGCCGTCAGGTCTACCCGCCTCCGGGGCGTGTGGCGGCCGTCAGGTCTACCCGCCTCCGCGGCGTGTGGCGGCCGTCAGGTCTACCCGCTTCCGGGGCGTGAGGCGGCCGTCAGGTCTACCCGCCTCCGGGGCGTGAGGCGGCCGTCAGGTCTACCCACCTCCGAGGCGACCGGCGGTGGCCGCTAGGTGTACCCGGCTCCACGTTGCCGGCGGCCGGCTCAGCGTCCGTAGAAAGGGCTGCCAGGTCTACCCGGCTCCGTCGGGACTTAGAGCGCGGGCAGACCTGTTGGCTCCGGCAGTTCCTCCAAGGGGTCGCTGTTTCGCGCTGCCTCCAGTTAGGTCATCGTAAGAGGCGGCGTCTCTGCAGCGCCTCCCCCGCTGGCAGGCAGACACTGCCTTTAAGCGCCCCTTTCCGGCGCGGACCCATATTCTCCTTATATAGGGGCACGAGGCGTCTCTGCTCCAGACAAGCGCCACCGAGCGAGGGCACGCGGCTTAGCCGGCCAAGTGGAATGCTGGGCGGCCGCAGACGGTGGTTTCCCCCGGGGAATTGGGCACGGTTCTCAAGCCGGTGCTCTGTCAGGCGAGCGTGCACGGAACCGAGAGCACCCAGAGAGATGCCGAACGGCACGAAGCCGGGCGGCGTTGGGGCGGTCGCTGCCGAGTGGTGAGAAAAGGACGGGCAGAGGTGCACGGGAGAGGCCGAAGACCGGTGGCCGGAGGCGGCTGGCGGCACTTGAACGCTGGATACTGGGGGGGGGGAGCCGAGCTGTGAGACTACCGTGGGTGGTTACCCCCGTCCCCCCCCCGGTCCCCCGAGAGCCCGATGATGGCGGAGGGGGGGAGCGCCGGTATGTGTGTTGACACAGCGGTGCTCCGTACGGTTCCAGCCCGTCGGGGGCTGTTGCCCAGCTCCTTGAGGGGGCCTTGGGGATGGGAGGAGAGGTGGCGGCGGCGGCACCTGCTCCCTTTGTTTGCCGGCCTTAAGCCGGAGCCCGTGGCATGGGCACGCCACGGTTTTGGCTGGTCGCGGTGGCCGGCAGCTGGATGCAGACGGCCCGGGGGGGGTGTGTCTCGAGCCACCGGTGGGTGGCCCCCCCCCCGGCCCCCCGAGAGCCCGA
>NW_027437602.1:202500-205000 GCF_965140245.1 Athene noctua | reverse complement strand
GCCTCGGCTGGGCTCCGCCGCCGGCGGGCGTCCGGCTCCGGGCACCCGAACCCCCTCTCCCCACGGCCTTGCCCGACGGCAGTCCGCTGCCGCCACCGGGGTGGTGCGTGGGGGTGCGGCGGCCGAGGGCCCTCCCGGAGCGCCAGGGCACCGCCGGTCCGAGCGCGAGCGGCGGCGCGTAGGGGGAAGAGGGGGTGGCCGCCGGTGTGGTGGGGGCGCGTGGAGGCGGGAACCCCGGCCGGCCGAGCGGAAAGCCCCCGGCGCTCGGGCGCGCGCAGGAGAGGGAGAGGGGACCGGCGCGAGCCGTTGGCGGTGACGGGCTGGGCGCGGCCGGCGCCAGCCCGGCGAGAGGGGCGGCGGGCAGAGCAGGCCTCGCCGGGGTCGGGGGAGGCGTCTCCCCCGATCCTTCCTGCCCGCACCGTGGCGGGCTTGCTGCGGAGCAAGCCCGCCGGGGGGCCGGCCGGCCGCGTGCAGGGCCGAGGCCTCTGGGCGTTCCGGGCTCGGGTGCGTGGCGCCGGCCCTCGGGCCGGCGGGCGAGTTCCCGCGCCGGGCCGTGTCCCGCGCGCCAGCGGGCGGCCCGAGCCACGGCTCTCCTCCCGGGCGCAGCGCCGGGATACTGAGGGAAACCTCGGGCCCCGGGCCAGGAGGACGTGGTGGTGGTGGCGGATGTCGGGCGCGCCCCCGCGGGCGGACGCTCCCCCGATGGCGGCAGCGGGGGAGGCACCCCCGCGGGGCCCTTGAGGATGTTTCCCTCACCCCAGGGCCAGGTACCTAGCGTCCGCGCCTCCGCGGCCCTCCCTCGGCTGAGCCCGGGGGTCGAAGGCCGCGGAGCCGGGCGGAGGTTTAAAGACTCGGGCGGCTCGGTGCGACCCGCAGGGGCGGGCCCCGGCCGTGTGCGGCGGTTGAGCCTCCAGGGGCGGGAGTCGCTCTCGTGCAGGCCCTGGCCATGGCGGCCGCCGCCCACGCCGTGGGCTTTTTGTCCCCTCGGGCGGCCGCGCCGGGGAGGGGTGTCCCCCCTGCCCCCCCTTCTCCGCGGTCCGGTCTCGGCGGCGAGACCGGCGGCGTTCGGTCGGCCGCAGCCGGCCTGCCTCGCCCTCGAAACGCGAAGGGGAACCTCCCCCCCCCCCGGCGGGGAGCGCGGGCTCTCTCGCCGTCGGGGGCGATGGCGATTCCCCCACGGTCGGGGGTCTCGCCGGGCGGGGCGGCCTGCTCGGGCCGCCGCGTCTCCGTGGACGCGCAGCGGCGCGCTTGCGGCTTCGTGCTCCTTGCTTGCCACCCCCACCCCTTCCCGCCCCGGCTGAGGGGAGGGGCGGCGCAGCCCCCGGGCCCGAGCGGCGGCGGCGGCGCCGCCGCTCGGCGTGCCGGCCGGCGGTCGCTCGGTGGCCGGCCGCGTGGCCTGTCCCGTCCCGGGTCCTGCCCGTCGCTTCGCAGTCGCCTTTCCCGGTCTCGGTCAGGCGAGGCGGGTGGGCGGCCGAGGGGCGTTCCCCGTCCCGTTCTCCGCGCGGAAGCGGGGAGAGGGGGCGTCGCCTCCGGCTCAGCGGCGTCCGCCTTCTGCCTGGCGCGTGCCTGCGGAAGGGGCCGAGACGAGAAGCGGCGGCGGCGGCTCCGGGAGGGCAGCCGCGGCGGTGCGGTGGCCGGGCGGCGGTCGGGCGGAGCGCCGGGCGGCGGCGTCGCGTCGCCGTCTCGGGTTCCGGCGGTTGGCCGTCCGTCCCTGTCTCCGGTGTGGTGCGGCGGCGGCGCCGCGCGGGCGTTCCCGGCGTCGGGGCGAGAGCCGGGGTTTCGGGGCCACGGGGGCAAGGAGCCGGCTGTCGCAGCGCGCGGGCGCTGGGCGGCGCGGAGGCGCGCGCGGCGCGAGCGGGGCGCCCCCGCTGGTCGCCCGCGCGGCGGTCAGCGTCTGTGGTTTCCCCCCTCCGCGCGAGCGAGAGGCGGGTGCAGGTCCGGGCGCGCGGTCGGACGCGCCGCCGGCCCTCCGTGCGGAGGCCGGGCCGAGCCCGGGCGCCTGGGCCGCCTCCGAAGCGAGCAAGGTGCTTGTTGTTTCCCCAGGTCGGTCGGGAGCGCGGGCTCCCCGGGCCCTTGCCGTTCGGAGCTTGTTTCACCCTTCCCTTCCTTCCCTCCGTTGTGATGTCGGTACGGTCATCTGAGGCGAGGCGCGACCGTCGCCCGCCGGTCGTCGCGCGCCCCCTCCGCGCGTGCGGAGGGGGGCGGTCGGTCGGTCGGTGGGGCGGCGGTCCGTCGTCCGAGAAGGGGGCCGCTTCTGCGGAGCGGTCCCGGCCCCTCCGCGCGCGCGGGGCGGTGCCGAAAGGCAGACAACTCTTAGCGGTGGATCACTCGGCTCGTGCGTCGATGAAGAACGCAGCTAGCTGCGAGAATTAATGTGAATTGCAGGACACATTGATCATCGACACTTCGAACGCACTTGCGGCCCCGGGTTCCTCCCGGGGCTACGCCTGTCTGAGCGTCGCTTGACGATCAATCGCCGGCCGGTGCGCCGTCCCTCCCC
>NW_027437602.1:190000-195000 GCF_965140245.1 Athene noctua | reverse complement strand
TCAGAAACGGTTCAGGAGCTCACGCTCTGCCCACGCACGTGCGCCCGCCTGCCCCGCACCCCCACAAGCTGCCCGGCCCGAAGCCGTCTGCCTGGGGCTGCCCGCGCGCGCACGCGTATACGGCCGCCCCCCCATCCCGCCAAAGCCGCCCCACCCGCCACGTGCTTCTCCGTGAGACCGGCGGCGCCCCCCCAACACCGCCGCTTGGCCCGCGACGAGCCCGCCCCCCCCCCCCCCCCCCCCCAACCCTCCCGCCACCAGGTTCACCGTGACACCGGCCGCCCCCCCCACCCCCCAGCCCACCCACCCCCCCCCCGCCACCCCCCGCCCCATCCCACCCCCCCACCCCCCGCCCCCGCCACCCCCGGGGTTCGCGAGGAGACCGGCCGCCCCCTACCTCCGGCCCGCTTTCCACCAGCAGCAGCACATTGGCCGCTCCAGGGAAGGAAGGCGGGAGACCTTAGGACCCAGCGGCGTCGCCGCCGCCGCCTCCGTGCCGGGGGGCCCGGAGGGGCCTCCCGCCGGCGGCGGCGATGATGGGTGGCGCGTGTTTTGGACGCTGAGCCCCCGCAGCTGCCGAGTCCCTGCCGCGCCGTGCCCGCGGCCCGGCTCCCCGCCTTCCTCAGTCGGTCGCTCGGCCGCCCGCCCTCCTGCCCGCCTGCTCCGTTCCCGCCCCGGGTTGAAAGCCAAACGAACGCCGAAGGGGTGGGAGGGAGAGCAGCGACGGGGCGGGGGTGTGTGTGTAACAACAGAAACCGCTCCCCACCAACACCACCCCCCCACCACCCCCCCCCCCCCCCCGCCCCCCCACCGCCGCAACGAGCTCTGTCGACCCCCCTGCCGACCCCCCCCCAACCCCCACCCCTCCCGCCACCAGGTCCACCGTGACACCGGCCGCCCCCTGCCACCCCCGGGGTTCGCGAGGAGACCGGCCGCCCCCTACCTCCGGCCCGCTTTCCACCAGCAGCAGCACATTGGCCGCTCCAGGGAAGGAAGGCGGGAGACCTTAGGACCCAGCGGCGTCGCCGCCGCCGCCTCCGTGCCGGGGGGCCCGGAGGGGCCTCCCGCCGGCGGCGGCGATGATGGGTGGCGCGTGTTTTGGACGCTGAGCCCCCGCAGCTGCCGAGTCCCTGCCGCGCCGTGCCCGCGGCCCGGCTCCCCGCCTTCCTCAGTCGGTCGCTCGGCCGCCCGCCCTCCTGCCCGCCTGCTCCGTTCCCGCCGCGGGTTGAAAGCCAAACGAACGCCGAAGGGGTGGGAGGGAGAGCAGCGAGGGCGGGTGGTGGTGGTGGTGGTGGTGGTGTAACAGAAACCGCCCCCGATCCCCCACCCCCCAGCCGTAGTGCTCCGCGGCGCCGAGGAGGCTGCGGTCGGTTGGCGGCCGCACCCACCGCCCTGCAGCTCCGGAGTTGCAGCGGTGGGGCGGGGACCAACGGCTCTTCGGGCGCGCGGGCGACGGTGGGGGTCGGGGGGCTGGGGGGGGTGGGGGGCTGGGGGTGTCTGTGTGTGTGCGCGTGCGTGCGTGCGTGTGTGTGTGTGTGTGTGTCTGTGTCTGTGTGTGCGTGTGTGTGTGTGCGCGCCTGTGTCTCTCTCTCGCGCGCGCGCGCTCTCTCTCTCTCTCTCTCTCTCTCTCTCTCTCTGTGTCTCTGCGTGTGTGTCCGAGCTCGTGTGTGTCGCGGCGGGGGGGGGGGGGGGGGGGGAACAAACAACAAAACAACAATCCGAACAACACACACACACACACACACACGCGCGCACACACCCCCACACCCCCTATTCCCACACATAAAGCCCGGGAGCCCCCTTCCCACCCCCCCACCCCAACCCCGTCGAAAAAAACCTAAACGCGAATGCCAGCGAGCGCCTGGCAACGCCGGGACCCGGACCCGGACCCGGACCCGGACCCGGACCCGGTGAAGGGCGCCCGGTGCCCACGCCTCTGCGGCACAGCGAAAGGCGGGGGGAAAGAAACAAAATAAAAACACACACACGCACCCCCACCCCCCCCCCCACCCCCCCTCCCCCGAGACTAAAGCTAAACCCACGCTGCGAAACCAAAAGCTGAAGCCGAGGACCGCCCGGCAGCGCCGGGACCCCGACCCGGCGAAAAGCGCCCGGTTCCCGATGCGAACTCGCTCCAGCGAGACGGGCGTCTCCGTTGGGGGTGAGGTGCGGGGAACGTCGCCGCTTCTGCCGGGTCCCCTGGCAGCCGCGGGAAGCGGGGGGGGGGAGTGGCGGGCGGCGCCGTGCGGCGCGGAGTGGCGCGGCGCAGAGGGGCTGACTGGCGGCCGAGGGGGCGGGCAGCGAATGATGCCAGCGACTGCATGGCAGCCAACGGGTCGGGGCGGGGGGGTGGGGGGGCTGGTGCTGCGTGCACATGAGAGCGCGGCGGGGCGCGGGGGTGCGGGGGTGCGTTAAGAAAAAAAATTTCCCTTTTCATTTATTTTTTTTCGGATTTCATTGGCATCTATCGAAACAAAAATGTCTCGCACGACGCGGCCGCCAGGTCTACCCGCCTCCGGGGCGTGAAGCGGCCGACAGGTCTGCCCGCCTCCGGGGCGTGAGGCGGCCGTCAGGTCTACCCGCCTCCGCGGCGTGAGGCGGCCGTCAGGTCTACCCGCCTCCGCGGCGTGTGGCGGCCGTCAGGTCTACCCGCCTCCGGGGCGTGTGGCGGCCGTCAGGTCTACCCGCCTCCGGGGCGTGAGGCGGCCGTCAGGTCTACCCGCCTCCGGGGCGTGTGGCGGCCGTCAGGTCTACCCGCCTCCGGGGCGTGTGGCGGCCGTCAGGTCTACCCGCCTCCGGGGCGTGAGGCGGCCGTCAGGTCTACCCGCCTCCGCGGCGTGAGGCGGCCGTCAGGTCTACCCGCCTCCGGGGCGTGAGGCGGCCGTCAGGTCTACCCGCCTCCGGGGCGTGAGGCGGCCGTCAGGTCTACCCGCCTCCGGGGCGTGTGGCGGCCGTCAGGTCTACCCGCCTCCGGGGCGCGAGGCGGCCGTCAGGTCTACCCGCCTCCGGGGCGCGACGCGGCCGTCAGGTCTACCCGCCTCCGGGGCGTGAGGCGGCCGTCAGGTCTACCCGCCTCCGGGGCGTGAGGCGGCCGTCAGGTCTACCCGCTTCCGCGGCGTGAGGCGGCCGTCAGGTCTACCCGCCTCCGGGGCGTGAGGCGGCCGTCAGGTCTACCCGCCTCCGGGGCGTGAGGCGGCCGTCAGGTCTACCCGCTTCCGGGGCGTGAGGCGGCCGTCAGGTCTACCCGCCTCCGGGGCGTGAGGCGGCCGTCAGGTCTACCCGCTTCCGGGGCGTGAGGCGGCCGTCAGGTCTACCCGCCTCCGGGGCGTGTGGCGGCCGTCAGGTCTACCCGCCTCCGCGGCGTGTGGCGGCCGTCAGGTCTACCCGCTTCCGGGGCGTGAGGCGGCCGTCAGGTCTACCCGCCTCCGCGGCGTGAGGCGGCCGTCAGGTCTACCCGCCTCCGGGGCGTGAGGCGGCCGTCAGGTCTACCCGCCTCCGGGGCGTGAGGCGGCCGTCAGGTCTACCCGCCTCCGGGGCGTGTGGCGGCCGTCAGGTCTACCCGCCTCCGGGGCGCGAGGCGGCCGTCAGGTCTACCCGCCTCCGGGGCGCGACGCGGCCGTCAGGTCTACCCGCCTCCGGGGCGTGAGGCGGCCGTCAGGTCTACCCGCCTCCGGGGCGTGAGGCGGCCGTCAGGTCTACCCGCTTCCGCGGCGTGAGGCGGCCGTCAGGTCTACCCGCCTCCGGGGCGTGAGGCGGCCGTCAGGTCTACCCGCCTCCGGGGCGTGAGGCGGCCGTCAGGTCTACCCGCTTCCGGGGCGTGAGGCGGCCGTCAGGTCTACCCGCCTCCGGGGCGTGAGGCGGCCGTCAGGTCTACCCGCTTCCGGGGCGTGAGGCGGCCGTCAGGTCTACCCGCCTCCGGGGCGTGTGGCGGCCGTCAGGTCTACCCGCCTCCGCGGCGTGTGGCGGCCGTCAGGTCTACCCGCTTCCGGGGCGTGAGGCGGCCGTCAGGTCTACCCGCCTCCGGGGCGTGAGGCGGCCGTCAGGTCTACCCACCTCCGAGGCGACCGGCGGTGGCCGCTAGGTGTACCCGGCTCCACGTTGCCGGCGGCCGGCTCAGCGTCCGTAGAAAGGGCTGCCAGGTCTACCCGGCTCCGTCGGGACTTAGAGCGCGGGCAGACCTGTTGGCTCCGGCAGTTCCTCCAAGGGGTCGCTGTTTCGCGCTGCCTCCAGTTAGGTCATCGTAAGAGGCGGCGTCTCTGCAGCGCCTCCCCCGCTGGCAGGCAGACACTGCCTTTAAGCGCCCCTTTCCGGCGCGGACCCATATTCTCCTTATATAGGGGCACGAGGCGTCTCTGCTCCAGACAAGCGCCACCGAGCGAGGGCACGCGGCTTAGCCGGCCAAGTGGAATGCTGGGCGGCCGCAGACGGTGGTTTCCCCCGGGGAATTGGGCACGGTTCTCAAGCCGGTGCTCTGTCAGGCGAGCGTGCACGGAACCGAGAGCACCCAGAGAGATGCCGAACGGCACGAAGCCGGGCGGCGTTGGGGCGGTCGCTGCCGAGTGGTGAGAAAAGGACGGGCAGAGGTGCACGGGAGAGGCCGAAGACCGGTGGCCGGAGGCGGCTGGCGGCACTTGAACGCTGGATACTGGGGGGGGGGAGCCGAGCTGTGAGACTACCGTGGGTGGTTACCCCCGTCCCCCCCCGGTCCCCCGAGAGCCCGATGATGGCGGAGGGGGGGAGCGCCGGTATGTGTGTTGACACAGCGGTGCTCCGTACGGTTCCAGCCCGTCGGGGGCTGTTGCCCAGCTCCTTGAGGGGGCCTTGGGGATGGGAGGAGAGGTGGCGGCGGCGGCACCTGCTCCCTTTGTTTGCCGGCCTTAAGCCGGAGCCCGTGGCATGGGCACGCCACGGTTTTGGCTGGTCGCGGTGGCCGGCAGCTGGATGCAGACGGCCCGGGGGGGGTGTGTCTCGAGCCACCGGTGGGTGGCCCCCCCCCCGGC
>NW_027437602.1:182500-185000 GCF_965140245.1 Athene noctua | reverse complement strand
ACCCCCCTGCTTCTCGCCTCGGCTGGGCTCCGCCGCCGGCGGGCGTCCGGCTCCGGGCACCCGAACCCCCTCTCCCCACGGCCTTGCCCGACGGCAGTCCGCTGCCGCCACCGGGGTGGTGCGTGGGGGTGCGGCGGCCGAGGGCCCTCCCGGAGCGCCAGGGCACCGCCGGTCCGAGCGCGAGCGGCGGCGCGTAGGGGGAAGAGGGGGTGGCCGCCGGTGTGGTGGGGGCGCGTGGAGGCGGGAACCCCGGCCGGCCGAGCGGAAAGCCCCCGGCGCTCGGGCGCGCGCAGGAGAGGGAGAGGGGACCGGCGCGAGCCGTTGGCGGTGACGGGCTGGGCGCGGCCGGCGCCAGCCCGGCGAGAGGGGCGGCGGGCAGAGCAGGCCTCGCCGGGGTCGGGGGAGGCGTCTCCCCCGATCCTTCCTGCCCGCACCGTGGCGGGCTTGCTGCGGAGCAAGCCCGCCGGGGGGCCGGCCGGCCGCGTGCAGGGCCGAGGCCTCTGGGCGTTCCGGGCTCGGGTGCGTGGCGCCGGCCCTCGGGCCGGCGGGCGAGTTCCCGCGCCGGGCCGTGTCCCGCGCGCCAGCGGGCGGCCCGAGCCACGGCTCTCCTCCCGGGCGCAGCGCCGGGATACTGAGGGAAACCTCGGGCCCCGGGCCAGGAGGACGTGGTGGTGGTGGCGGATGTCGGGCGCGCCCCCGCGGGCGGACGCTCCCCCGATGGCGGCAGCGGGGGAGGCACCCCCGCGGGGCCCTTGAGGATGTTTCCCTCACCCCAGGGCCAGGTACCTAGCGTCCGCGCCTCCGCGGCCCTCCCTCGGCTGAGCCCGGGGGTCGAAGGCCGCGGAGCCGGGCGGAGGTTTAAAGACTCGGGCGGCTCGGTGCGACCCGCAGGGGCGGGCCCCGGCCGTGTGCGGCGGTTGAGCCTCCAGGGGCGGGAGTCGCTCTCGTGCAGGCCCTGGCCATGGCGGCCGCCGCCCACGCCGTGGGCTTTTTGTCCCCTCGGGCGGCCGCGCCGGGGAGGGGTGTCCCCCCTGCCCCCCCTTCTCCGCGGTCCGGTCTCGGCGGCGAGACCGGCGGCGTTCGGTCGGCCGCAGCCGGCCTGCCTCGCCCTCGAAACGCGAAGGGGAACCTCCCCCCCCCCCGGCGGGGAGCGCGGGCTCTCTCGCCGTCGGGGGCGATGGCGATTCCCCCACGGTCGGGGGTCTCGCCGGGCGGGGCGGCCTGCTCGGGCCGCCGCGTCTCCGTGGACGCGCAGCGGCGCGCTTGCGGCTTCGTGCTCCTTGCTTGCCACCCCCACCCCTTCCCGCCCCGGCTGAGGGGAGGGGCGGCGCAGCCCCCGGGCCCGAGCGGCGGCGGCGGCGCCGCCGCTCGGCGTGCCGGCCGGCGGTCGCTCGGTGGCCGGCCGCGTGGCCTGTCCCGTCCCGGGTCCTGCCCGTCGCTTCGCAGTCGCCTTTCCCGGTCTCGGTCAGGCGAGGCGGGTGGGCGGCCGAGGGGCGTTCCCCGTCCCGTTCTCCGCGCGGAAGCGGGGAGAGGGGGCGTCGCCTCCGGCTCAGCGGCGTCCGCCTTCTGCCTGGCGCGTGCCTGCGGAAGGGGCCGAGACGAGAAGCGGCGGCGGCGGCTCCGGGAGGGCAGCCGCGGCGGTGCGGTGGCCGGGCGGCGGTCGGGCGGAGCGCCGGGCGGCGGCGTCGCGTCGCCGTCTCGGGTTCCGGCGGTTGGCCGTCCGTCCCTGTCTCCGGTGTGGTGCGGCGGCGGCGCCGCGCGGGCGTTCCCGGCGTCGGGGCGAGAGCCGGGGTTTCGGGGCCACGGGGGCAAGGAGCCGGCTGTCGCAGCGCGCGGGCGCTGGGCGGCGCGGAGGCGCGCGCGGCGCGAGCGGGGCGCCCCCGCTGGTCGCCCGCGCGGCGGTCAGCGTCTGTGGTTTCCCCCCTCCGCGCGAGCGAGAGGCGGGTGCAGGTCCGGGCGCGCGGTCGGACGCGCCGCCGGCCCTCCGTGCGGAGGCCGGGCCGAGCCCGGGCGCCTGGGCCGCCTCCGAAGCGAGCAAGGTGCTTGTTGTTTCCCCAGGTCGGTCGGGAGCGCGGGCTCCCCGGGCCCTTGCCGTTCGGAGCTTGTTTCACCCTTCCCTTCCTTCCCTCCGTTGTGATGTCGGTACGGTCATCTGAGGCGAGGCGCGACCGTCGCCCGCCGGTCGTCGCGCGCCCCCTCCGCGCGTGCGGAGGGGGGCGGTCGGTCGGTCGGTGGGGCGGCGGTCCGTCGTCCGAGAAGGGGGCCGCTTCTGCGGAGCGGTCCCGGCCCCTCCGCGCGCGCGGGGCGGTGCCGAAAGGCAGACAACTCTTAGCGGTGGATCACTCGGCTCGTGCGTCGATGAAGAACGCAGCTAGCTGCGAGAATTAATGTGAATTGCAGGACACATTGATCATCGACACTTCGAACGCACTTGCGGCCCCGGGTTCCTCCCGGGGCTACGCCTGTCTGAGCGTCGCTTGACGATCAATCGCCGGCCGGT
>NW_027437602.1:170000-175000 GCF_965140245.1 Athene noctua | reverse complement strand
CATCGATTCAGAAACGGTTCAGGAGCTCACGCTCTGCCCACGCACGTGCGCCCGCCTGCCCCGCACCCCCACAAGCTGCCCGGCCCGAAGCCGTCTGCCTGGGGCTGCCCGCGCGCGCACGCGTATACGGCCGCCCCCCCATCCCGCCAAAGCCGCCCCACCCGCCACGTGCTTCTCCGTGAGACCGGCGGCGCCCCCCCAACACCGCCGCTTGGCCCGCGACGAGCCCGCCCCCCCCCCCCCCCCCCCCCCAACCCTCCCGCCACCAGGTTCACCGTGACACCGGCCGCCCCCCCCACCCCCCAGCCCACCCACCCCCCCCCCGCCACCCCCCGCCCCATCCCACCCCCCCACCCCCCGCCCCCGCCACCCCCGGGGTTCGCGAGGAGACCGGCCGCCCCCTACCTCCGGCCCGCTTTCCACCAGCAGCAGCACATTGGCCGCTCCAGGGAAGGAAGGCGGGAGACCTTAGGACCCAGCGGCGTCGCCGCCGCCGCCTCCGTGCCGGGGGGCCCGGAGGGGCCTCCCGCCGGCGGCGGCGATGATGGGTGGCGCGTGTTTTGGACGCTGAGCCCCCGCAGCTGCCGAGTCCCTGCCGCGCCGTGCCCGCGGCCCGGCTCCCCGCCTTCCTCAGTCGGTCGCTCGGCCGCCCGCCCTCCTGCCCGCCTGCTCCGTTCCCGCCCCGGGTTGAAAGCCAAACGAACGCCGAAGGGGTGGGAGGGAGAGCAGCGACGGGGCGGGGGTGTGTGTGTAACAACAGAAACCGCTCCCCACCAACACCACCCCCCCACCACCCCCCCCCCCCCCCCGCCCCCCCACCGCCGCAACGAGCTCTGTCGACCCCCCTGCCGACCCCCCCCCAACCCCCACCCCTCCCGCCACCAGGTCCACCGTGACACCGGCCGCCCCCTGCCACCCCCGGGGTTCGCGAGGAGACCGGCCGCCCCCTACCTCCGGCCCGCTTTCCACCAGCAGCAGCACATTGGCCGCTCCAGGGAAGGAAGGCGGGAGACCTTAGGACCCAGCGGCGTCGCCGCCGCCGCCTCCGTGCCGGGGGGCCCGGAGGGGCCTCCCGCCGGCGGCGGCGATGATGGGTGGCGCGTGTTTTGGACGCTGAGCCCCCGCAGCTGCCGAGTCCCTGCCGCGCCGTGCCCGCGGCCCGGCTCCCCGCCTTCCTCAGTCGGTCGCTCGGCCGCCCGCCCTCCTGCCCGCCTGCTCCGTTCCCGCCGCGGGTTGAAAGCCAAACGAACGCCGAAGGGGTGGGAGGGAGAGCAGCGAGGGCGGGTGGTGGTGGTGGTGGTGGTGGTGGTGTAACAGAAACCGCCCCCGATCCCCCACCCCCCAGCCGTAGTGCTCCGCGGCGCCGAGGAGGCTGCGGTCGGTTGGCGGCCGCACCCACCGCCCTGCAGCTCCGGAGTTGCAGCGGTGGGGCGGGGACCAACGGCTCTTCGGGCGCGCGGGCGACGGTGGGGGTCGGGGGGCTGGGGGGGGTGGGGGGCTGGGGGTGTCTGTGTGTGTGCGCGTGCGTGCGTGCGTGTGTGTGTGTGTGTGTGTCTGTGTCTGTGTGTGCGTGTGTGTGTGTGCGCGCCTGTGTCTCTCTCTCGCGCGCGCGCGCTCTCTCTCTCTCTCTCTCTCTCTCTCTCTGTGTCTCTGCGTGTGTGTCCGAGCTCGTGTGTGTCGCGGCGGGGGGGGGGGGGGGGGGGGAACAAACAACAAAACAACAATCCGAACAACACACACACACACACACACACGCGCGCACACACCCCCACACCCCCTATTCCCACACATAAAGCCCGGGAGCCCCCTTCCCACCCCCCCACCCCAACCCCGTCGAAAAAAACCTAAACGCGAATGCCAGCGAGCGCCTGGCAACGCCGGGACCCGGACCCGGACCCGGACCCGGACCCGGACCCGGTGAAGGGCGCCCGGTGCCCACGCCTCTGCGGCACAGCGAAAGGCGGGGGGAAAGAAACAAAATAAAAACACACACACGCACCCCCACCCCCCCCCCCACCCCCCCTCCCCCGAGACTAAAGCTAAACCCACGCTGCGAAACCAAAAGCTGAAGCCGAGGACCGCCCGGCAGCGCCGGGACCCCGACCCGGCGAAAAGCGCCCGGTTCCCGATGCGAACTCGCTCCAGCGAGACGGGCGTCTCCGTTGGGGGTGAGGTGCGGGGAACGTCGCCGCTTCTGCCGGGTCCCCTGGCAGCCGCGGGAAGCGGGGGGGGGGAGTGGCGGGCGGCGCCGTGCGGCGCGGAGTGGCGCGGCGCAGAGGGGCTGACTGGCGGCCGAGGGGGCGGGCAGCGAATGATGCCAGCGACTGCATGGCAGCCAACGGGTCGGGGCGGGGGGGTGGGGGGGCTGGTGCTGCGTGCACATGAGAGCGCGGCGGGGCGCGGGGGTGCGGGGGTGCGTTAAGAAAAAAAATTTCCCTTTTCATTTATTTTTTTTCGGATTTCATTGGCATCTATCGAAACAAAAATGTCTCGCACGACGCGGCCGCCAGGTCTACCCGCCTCCGGGGCGTGAAGCGGCCGACAGGTCTGCCCGCCTCCGGGGCGTGAGGCGGCCGTCAGGTCTACCCGCCTCCGCGGCGTGAGGCGGCCGTCAGGTCTACCCGCCTCCGCGGCGTGTGGCGGCCGTCAGGTCTACCCGCCTCCGGGGCGTGTGGCGGCCGTCAGGTCTACCCGCCTCCGGGGCGTGAGGCGGCCGTCAGGTCTACCCGCCTCCGGGGCGTGTGGCGGCCGTCAGGTCTACCCGCCTCCGGGGCGTGTGGCGGCCGTCAGGTCTACCCGCCTCCGGGGCGTGAGGCGGCCGTCAGGTCTACCCGCCTCCGCGGCGTGAGGCGGCCGTCAGGTCTACCCGCCTCCGGGGCGTGAGGCGGCCGTCAGGTCTACCCGCCTCCGGGGCGTGAGGCGGCCGTCAGGTCTACCCGCCTCCGGGGCGTGTGGCGGCCGTCAGGTCTACCCGCCTCCGGGGCGCGAGGCGGCCGTCAGGTCTACCCGCCTCCGGGGCGCGACGCGGCCGTCAGGTCTACCCGCCTCCGGGGCGTGAGGCGGCCGTCAGGTCTACCCGCCTCCGGGGCGTGAGGCGGCCGTCAGGTCTACCCGCTTCCGCGGCGTGAGGCGGCCGTCAGGTCTACCCGCCTCCGGGGCGTGAGGCGGCCGTCAGGTCTACCCGCCTCCGGGGCGTGAGGCGGCCGTCAGGTCTACCCGCTTCCGGGGCGTGAGGCGGCCGTCAGGTCTACCCGCCTCCGGGGCGTGAGGCGGCCGTCAGGTCTACCCGCTTCCGGGGCGTGAGGCGGCCGTCAGGTCTACCCGCCTCCGGGGCGTGTGGCGGCCGTCAGGTCTACCCGCCTCCGCGGCGTGTGGCGGCCGTCAGGTCTACCCGCTTCCGGGGCGTGAGGCGGCCGTCAGGTCTACCCGCCTCCGGGGCGTGAGGCGGCCGTCAGGTCTACCCACCTCCGAGGCGACCGGCGGTGGCCGCTAGGTGTACCCGGCTCCACGTTGCCGGCGGCCGGCTCAGCGTCCGTAGAAAGGGCTGCCAGGTCTACCCGGCTCCGTCGGGACTTAGAGCGCGGGCAGACCTGTTGGCTCCGGCAGTTCCTCCAAGGGGTCGCTGTTTCGCGCTGCCTCCAGTTAGGTCATCGTAAGAGGCGGCGTCTCTGCAGCGCCTCCCCCGCTGGCAGGCAGACACTGCCTTTAAGCGCCCCTTTCCGGCGCGGACCCATATTCTCCTTATATAGGGGCACGAGGCGTCTCTGCTCCAGACAAGCGCCACCGAGCGAGGGCACGCGGCTTAGCCGGCCAAGTGGAATGCTGGGCGGCCGCAGACGGTGGTTTCCCCCGGGGAATTGGGCACGGTTCTCAAGCCGGTGCTCTGTCAGGCGAGCGTGCACGGAACCGAGAGCACCCAGAGAGATGCCGAACGGCACGAAGCCGGGCGGCGTTGGGGCGGTCGCTGCCGAGTGGTGAGAAAAGGACGGGCAGAGGTGCACGGGAGAGGCCGAAGACCGGTGGCCGGAGGCGGCTGGCGGCACTTGAACGCTGGATACTGGGGGGGGGGAGCCGAGCTGTGAGACTACCGTGGGTGGTTACCCCCGTCCCCCCCCGGTCCCCCGAGAGCCCGATGATGGCGGAGGGGGGGAGCGCCGGTATGTGTGTTGACACAGCGGTGCTCCGTACGGTTCCAGCCCGTCGGGGGCTGTTGCCCAGCTCCTTGAGGGGGCCTTGGGGATGGGAGGAGAGGTGGCGGCGGCGGCACCTGCTCCCTTTGTTTGCCGGCCTTAAGCCGGAGCCCGTGGCATGGGCACGCCACGGTTTTGGCTGGTCGCGGTGGCCGGCAGCTGGATGCAGACGGCCCGGGGGGGGTGTGTCTCGAGCCACCGGTGGGTGGCCCCCCCCCCGGCCCCCCGAGAGCCCGACGATGGTAAGGCGAGAGGCGGCGGCGCCTCCCTGGTTCTTGGTTTACTCCTTTCGTTGCCGGTATCGTATGCCATACGTGCGGGGCGGCCTGTGGTGTCCGGCCGGCTCTCGGCGTCCCTGGTTTCTACCGGCCGGGCTCGGTGAAGGGAGGTCTGCACGGTGCTGTGAGCGAAGGCTAGTCGACTCCTCGGGTCCTTTGCTCTCTCGGCCCTAAGCCGGAGCCCGTGACATGGGCACAGCACGGTACGTTTTTGGCCGCCGGTGTTGGCTGGCAGCCGGGTGCAGATGGCCGTGGTGGGGTGTCTCGAGCCTTCAGCGGCTACCCCCCCCCCCCACCACTCTGGTCCCCTGAGAAGCCGGATGATGGTAAGGCGAGGCGGCGGCGCCTCGGTCCTCTTTTCCGCTTTCTTTTTTTCCTGGTGCAGATGCCATACGTGGGGCGGCCTGCGGTGTCCGGTCTGCTCCTGGCGTCCCTGGTTTGTACCAGCCGGGCTCAGTGAAGGGGAGGTCTGCACGGTGCTGTGAGCGAGGTTGGTCGGCGCCTCGGTTCCTTTGCTCTCTGGCCCTAAGCC
>NW_027437602.1:162500-165000 GCF_965140245.1 Athene noctua | reverse complement strand
CGGCCCGAGCCACGGCTCTCCTCCCGGGCGCAGCGCCGGGATACTGAGGGAAACCTCGGGCCCCGGGCCAGGAGGACGTGGTGGTGGTGGCGGATGTCGGGCGCGCCCCCGCGGGCGGACGCTCCCCCGATGGCGGCAGCGGGGGAGGCACCCCCGCGGGGCCCTTGAGGATGTTTCCCTCACCCCAGGGCCAGGTACCTAGCGTCCGCGCCTCCGCGGCCCTCCCTCGGCTGAGCCCGGGGGTCGAAGGCCGCGGAGCCGGGCGGAGGTTTAAAGACTCGGGCGGCTCGGTGCGACCCGCAGGGGCGGGCCCCGGCCGTGTGCGGCGGTTGAGCCTCCAGGGGCGGGAGTCGCTCTCGTGCAGGCCCTGGCCATGGCGGCCGCCGCCCACGCCGTGGGCTTTTTGTCCCCTCGGGCGGCCGCGCCGGGGAGGGGTGTCCCCCCTGCCCCCCCTTCTCCGCGGTCCGGTCTCGGCGGCGAGACCGGCGGCGTTCGGTCGGCCGCAGCCGGCCTGCCTCGCCCTCGAAACGCGAAGGGGAACCTCCCCCCCCCCCGGCGGGGAGCGCGGGCTCTCTCGCCGTCGGGGGCGATGGCGATTCCCCCACGGTCGGGGGTCTCGCCGGGCGGGGCGGCCTGCTCGGGCCGCCGCGTCTCCGTGGACGCGCAGCGGCGCGCTTGCGGCTTCGTGCTCCTTGCTTGCCACCCCCACCCCTTCCCGCCCCGGCTGAGGGGAGGGGCGGCGCAGCCCCCGGGCCCGAGCGGCGGCGGCGGCGCCGCCGCTCGGCGTGCCGGCCGGCGGTCGCTCGGTGGCCGGCCGCGTGGCCTGTCCCGTCCCGGGTCCTGCCCGTCGCTTCGCAGTCGCCTTTCCCGGTCTCGGTCAGGCGAGGCGGGTGGGCGGCCGAGGGGCGTTCCCCGTCCCGTTCTCCGCGCGGAAGCGGGGAGAGGGGGCGTCGCCTCCGGCTCAGCGGCGTCCGCCTTCTGCCTGGCGCGTGCCTGCGGAAGGGGCCGAGACGAGAAGCGGCGGCGGCGGCTCCGGGAGGGCAGCCGCGGCGGTGCGGTGGCCGGGCGGCGGTCGGGCGGAGCGCCGGGCGGCGGCGTCGCGTCGCCGTCTCGGGTTCCGGCGGTTGGCCGTCCGTCCCTGTCTCCGGTGTGGTGCGGCGGCGGCGCCGCGCGGGCGTTCCCGGCGTCGGGGCGAGAGCCGGGGTTTCGGGGCCACGGGGGCAAGGAGCCGGCTGTCGCAGCGCGCGGGCGCTGGGCGGCGCGGAGGCGCGCGCGGCGCGAGCGGGGCGCCCCCGCTGGTCGCCCGCGCGGCGGTCAGCGTCTGTGGTTTCCCCCCTCCGCGCGAGCGAGAGGCGGGTGCAGGTCCGGGCGCGCGGTCGGACGCGCCGCCGGCCCTCCGTGCGGAGGCCGGGCCGAGCCCGGGCGCCTGGGCCGCCTCCGAAGCGAGCAAGGTGCTTGTTGTTTCCCCAGGTCGGTCGGGAGCGCGGGCTCCCCGGGCCCTTGCCGTTCGGAGCTTGTTTCACCCTTCCCTTCCTTCCCTCCGTTGTGATGTCGGTACGGTCATCTGAGGCGAGGCGCGACCGTCGCCCGCCGGTCGTCGCGCGCCCCCTCCGCGCGTGCGGAGGGGGGCGGTCGGTCGGTCGGTGGGGCGGCGGTCCGTCGTCCGAGAAGGGGGCCGCTTCTGCGGAGCGGTCCCGGCCCCTCCGCGCGCGCGGGGCGGTGCCGAAAGGCAGACAACTCTTAGCGGTGGATCACTCGGCTCGTGCGTCGATGAAGAACGCAGCTAGCTGCGAGAATTAATGTGAATTGCAGGACACATTGATCATCGACACTTCGAACGCACTTGCGGCCCCGGGTTCCTCCCGGGGCTACGCCTGTCTGAGCGTCGCTTGACGATCAATCGCCGGCCGGTGCGCCGTCCCTCCCCGCCTCGCCTCGGCGGGCGGGCGGGCGGCGTCCGCGGCGGCGCGGCTGGGGTGCCTCGCAGGCCCGTCGGTGTCGGCCGAGGGCCTTCGTCCCCCTAAGTGGAGACTCGGGGAGCGCTCCGAAGCTCCCCGCTCCCGGAACGCCCGCTTGGCGGAGCCTCGTCCCGCCGGGGCCGGGCGGCCCGTTGGTTCGGTCCGGCCGGGTCGGGCGCGGCGGTGGGGAAGGGCCGAGGTGTCGGGGGGGGAGAGGCGCGGGCCTCTTCCCCGGCCTCCTCCCGCGCGGGCGGCTGTCTGCGGGTGGGTACCGCGGCGGTACCGTGCCGTGCTGCCGCTCGCGTGCGGGGCGTGCGCCGTGGGAACGGGGGTCCTCCCCGTCGCCACTGGCCCCCCGCCTTCTTCTCCCTTCCCCGTCGTAGCCGCCGCGCTCCGGGCGGCGGAGGCCGGGGGTGGGCTCGGTGGGGGGGGGTGCGGCGGCGGCGGCGGCGGCGGTGGTTCGGGGGTTGCGGCTGCGGCGGCGACCGCGCGTGCGGTCGGCGTCGGGCCCGGCCCCCCCCCCTCCCGTCCGTCCGTCCTGT
>NW_027437602.1:150000-155000 GCF_965140245.1 Athene noctua | reverse complement strand
CGGCTCCCCGCCTTCCTCAGTCGGTCGCTCGGCCGCCCGCCCTCCTGCCCGCCTGCTCCGTTCCCGCCCCGGGTTGAAAGCCAAACGAACGCCGAAGGGGTGGGAGGGAGAGCAGCGACGGGGCGGGGGTGTGTGTGTAACAACAGAAACCGCTCCCCACCAACACCACCCCCCCACCACCCCCCCCCCCCCCCCGCCCCCCCACCGCCGCAACGAGCTCTGTCGACCCCCCTGCCGACCCCCCCCCAACCCCCACCCCTCCCGCCACCAGGTCCACCGTGACACCGGCCGCCCCCTGCCACCCCCGGGGTTCGCGAGGAGACCGGCCGCCCCCTACCTCCGGCCCGCTTTCCACCAGCAGCAGCACATTGGCCGCTCCAGGGAAGGAAGGCGGGAGACCTTAGGACCCAGCGGCGTCGCCGCCGCCGCCTCCGTGCCGGGGGGCCCGGAGGGGCCTCCCGCCGGCGGCGGCGATGATGGGTGGCGCGTGTTTTGGACGCTGAGCCCCCGCAGCTGCCGAGTCCCTGCCGCGCCGTGCCCGCGGCCCGGCTCCCCGCCTTCCTCAGTCGGTCGCTCGGCCGCCCGCCCTCCTGCCCGCCTGCTCCGTTCCCGCCGCGGGTTGAAAGCCAAACGAACGCCGAAGGGGTGGGAGGGAGAGCAGCGAGGGCGGGTGGTGGTGGTGGTGGTGGTGGTGGTGTAACAGAAACCGCCCCCGATCCCCCACCCCCCAGCCGTAGTGCTCCGCGGCGCCGAGGAGGCTGCGGTCGGTTGGCGGCCGCACCCACCGCCCTGCAGCTCCGGAGTTGCAGCGGTGGGGCGGGGACCAACGGCTCTTCGGGCGCGCGGGCGACGGTGGGGGTCGGGGGGCTGGGGGGGGTGGGGGGCTGGGGGTGTCTGTGTGTGTGCGCGTGCGTGCGTGCGTGTGTGTGTGTGTGTGTGTCTGTGTCTGTGTGTGCGTGTGTGTGTGTGCGCGCCTGTGTCTCTCTCTCGCGCGCGCGCGCTCTCTCTCTCTCTCTCTCTCTCTCTCTCTGTGTCTCTGCGTGTGTGTCCGAGCTCGTGTGTGTCGCGGCGGGGGGGGGGGGGGGGGGGGAACAAACAACAAAACAACAATCCGAACAACACACACACACACACACACACGCGCGCACACACCCCCACACCCCCTATTCCCACACATAAAGCCCGGGAGCCCCCTTCCCACCCCCCCACCCCAACCCCGTCGAAAAAAACCTAAACGCGAATGCCAGCGAGCGCCTGGCAACGCCGGGACCCGGACCCGGACCCGGACCCGGACCCGGACCCGGTGAAGGGCGCCCGGTGCCCACGCCTCTGCGGCACAGCGAAAGGCGGGGGGAAAGAAACAAAATAAAAACACACACACGCACCCCCACCCCCCCCCCCACCCCCCCTCCCCCGAGACTAAAGCTAAACCCACGCTGCGAAACCAAAAGCTGAAGCCGAGGACCGCCCGGCAGCGCCGGGACCCCGACCCGGCGAAAAGCGCCCGGTTCCCGATGCGAACTCGCTCCAGCGAGACGGGCGTCTCCGTTGGGGGTGAGGTGCGGGGAACGTCGCCGCTTCTGCCGGGTCCCCTGGCAGCCGCGGGAAGCGGGGGGGGGGAGTGGCGGGCGGCGCCGTGCGGCGCGGAGTGGCGCGGCGCAGAGGGGCTGACTGGCGGCCGAGGGGGCGGGCAGCGAATGATGCCAGCGACTGCATGGCAGCCAACGGGTCGGGGCGGGGGGGTGGGGGGGCTGGTGCTGCGTGCACATGAGAGCGCGGCGGGGCGCGGGGGTGCGGGGGTGCGTTAAGAAAAAAAATTTCCCTTTTCATTTATTTTTTTTCGGATTTCATTGGCATCTATCGAAACAAAAATGTCTCGCACGACGCGGCCGCCAGGTCTACCCGCCTCCGGGGCGTGAAGCGGCCGACAGGTCTGCCCGCCTCCGGGGCGTGAGGCGGCCGTCAGGTCTACCCGCCTCCGCGGCGTGAGGCGGCCGTCAGGTCTACCCGCCTCCGCGGCGTGTGGCGGCCGTCAGGTCTACCCGCCTCCGGGGCGTGTGGCGGCCGTCAGGTCTACCCGCCTCCGGGGCGTGAGGCGGCCGTCAGGTCTACCCGCCTCCGGGGCGTGTGGCGGCCGTCAGGTCTACCCGCCTCCGGGGCGTGTGGCGGCCGTCAGGTCTACCCGCCTCCGGGGCGTGAGGCGGCCGTCAGGTCTACCCGCCTCCGCGGCGTGAGGCGGCCGTCAGGTCTACCCGCCTCCGGGGCGTGAGGCGGCCGTCAGGTCTACCCGCCTCCGGGGCGTGAGGCGGCCGTCAGGTCTACCCGCCTCCGGGGCGTGTGGCGGCCGTCAGGTCTACCCGCCTCCGGGGCGCGAGGCGGCCGTCAGGTCTACCCGCCTCCGGGGCGCGACGCGGCCGTCAGGTCTACCCGCCTCCGGGGCGTGAGGCGGCCGTCAGGTCTACCCGCCTCCGGGGCGTGAGGCGGCCGTCAGGTCTACCCGCTTCCGCGGCGTGAGGCGGCCGTCAGGTCTACCCGCCTCCGGGGCGTGAGGCGGCCGTCAGGTCTACCCGCCTCCGGGGCGTGAGGCGGCCGTCAGGTCTACCCGCTTCCGGGGCGTGAGGCGGCCGTCAGGTCTACCCGCCTCCGGGGCGTGAGGCGGCCGTCAGGTCTACCCGCTTCCGGGGCGTGAGGCGGCCGTCAGGTCTACCCGCCTCCGCGGCGTGTGGCGGCCGTCAGGTCTACCCGCCTCCGGGGCGTGTGGCGGCCGTCAGGTCTACCCGCCTCCGCGGCGTGTGGTGGCCGTCAGGTCTACCCGCTTCCGGGGCGTGAGGCGGCCGTCAGGTCTACCCGCCTCCGCGGCGTGAGGCGGCCGTCAGGTCTACCCGCCTCCGGGGCGTGAGGCGGCCGTCAGGTCTACCCGCCTCCGGGGCGTGTGGCGGCCGTCAGGTCTACCCGCCTCCGGGGCGCGAGGCGGCCGTCAGGTCTACCCGCCTCCGGGGCGCGACGCGGCCGTCAGGTCTACCCGCCTCCGGGGCGTGAGGCGGCCGTCAGGTCTACCCGCCTCCGGGGCGTGAGGCGGCCGTCAGGTCTACCCGCTTCCGCGGCGTGAGGCGGCCGTCAGGTCTACCCGCCTCCGGGGCGTGAGGCGGCCGTCAGGTCTACCCGCCTCCGGGGCGTGAGGCGGCCGTCAGGTCTACCCGCTTCCGGGGCGTGAGGCGGCCGTCAGGTCTACCCGCCTCCGGGGCGTGAGGCGGCCGTCAGGTCTACCCGCTTCCGGGGCGTGAGGCGGCCGTCAGGTCTACCCGCCTCCGGGGCGTGTGGCGGCCGTCAGGTCTACCCGCCTCCGCGGCGTGTGGCGGCCGTCAGGTCTACCCGCTTCCGGGGCGTGAGGCGGCCGTCAGGTCTACCCGCCTCCGGGGCGTGAGGCGGCCGTCAGGTCTACCCACCTCCGAGGCGACCGGCGGTGGCCGCTAGGTGTACCCGGCTCCACGTTGCCGGCGGCCGGCTCAGCGTCCGTAGAAAGGGCTGCCAGGTCTACCCGGCTCCGTCGGGACTTAGAGCGCGGGCAGACCTGTTGGCTCCGGCAGTTCCTCCAAGGGGTCGCTGTTTCGCGCTGCCTCCAGTTAGGTCATCGTAAGAGGCGGCGTCTCTGCAGCGCCTCCCCCGCTGGCAGGCAGACACTGCCTTTAAGCGCCCCTTTCCGGCGCGGACCCATATTCTCCTTATATAGGGGCACGAGGCGTCTCTGCTCCAGACAAGCGCCACCGAGCGAGGGCACGCGGCTTAGCCGGCCAAGTGGAATGCTGGGCGGCCGCAGACGGTGGTTTCCCCCGGGGAATTGGGCACGGTTCTCAAGCCGGTGCTCTGTCAGGCGAGCGTGCACGGAACCGAGAGCACCCAGAGAGATGCCGAACGGCACGAAGCCGGGCGGCGTTGGGGCGGTCGCTGCCGAGTGGTGAGAAAAGGACGGGCAGAGGTGCACGGGAGAGGCCGAAGACCGGTGGCCGGAGGCGGCTGGCGGCACTTGAACGCTGGATACTGGGGGGGGGGAGCCGAGCTGTGAGACTACCGTGGGTGGTTACCCCCGTCCCCCCCCGGTCCCCCGAGAGCCCGATGATGGCGGAGGGGGGGAGCGCCGGTATGTGTGTTGACACAGCGGTGCTCCGTACGGTTCCAGCCCGTCGGGGGCTGTTGCCCAGCTCCTTGAGGGGGCCTTGGGGATGGGAGGAGAGGTGGCGGCGGCGGCACCTGCTCCCTTTGTTTGCCGGCCTTAAGCCGGAGCCCGTGGCATGGGCACGCCACGGTTTTGGCTGGTCGCGGTGGCCGGCAGCTGGATGCAGACGGCCCGGGGGGGGTGTGTCTCGAGCCACCGGTGGGTGGCCCCCCCCCCGGCCCCCCGAGAGCCCGACGATGGTAAGGCGAGAGGCGGCGGCGCCTCCCTGGTTCTTGGTTTACTCCTTTCGTTGCCGGTATCGTATGCCATACGTGCGGGGCGGCCTGTGGTGTCCGGCCGGCTCTCGGCGTCCCTGGTTTCTACCGGCCGGGCTCGGTGAAGGGAGGTCTGCACGGTGCTGTGAGCGAAGGCTAGTCGACTCCTCGGGTCCTTTGCTCTCTCGGCCCTAAGCCGGAGCCCGTGACATGGGCACAGCACGGTACGTTTTTGGCCGCCGGTGTTGGCTGGCAGCCGGGTGCAGATGGCCGTGGTGGGGTGTCTCGAGCCTTCAGCGGCTACCCCCCCCCCCCACCACTCTGGTCCCCTGAGAAGCCGGATGATGGTAAGGCGAGGCGGCGGCGCCTCGGTCCTCTTTTCCGCTTTCTTTTTTTCCTGGTGCAGATGCCATACGTGGGGGCGGCCTGCGGTGTCCGGTCTGCTCCTGGCGTCCCTGGTTTGTACCAGCCGGGCTCAGTGAAGGGGAGGTCTGCACGGTGCTGTGAGCGAGGTTGGTCGGCGCCTCGGTTCCTTTGCTCTCTGGCCCTAAGCCGGAGCCCGCGATGCGGGT
>NW_027437602.1:142500-145000 GCF_965140245.1 Athene noctua | reverse complement strand
CCTCCCGGGCGCAGCGCCGGGATACTGAGGGAAACCTCGGGCCCCGGGCCAGGAGGACGTGGTGGTGGTGGCGGATGTCGGGCGCGCCCCCGCGGGCGGACGCTCCCCCGATGGCGGCAGCGGGGGAGGCACCCCCGCGGGGCCCTTGAGGATGTTTCCCTCACCCCAGGGCCAGGTACCTAGCGTCCGCGCCTCCGCGGCCCTCCCTCGGCTGAGCCCGGGGGTCGAAGGCCGCGGAGCCGGGCGGAGGTTTAAAGACTCGGGCGGCTCGGTGCGACCCGCAGGGGCGGGCCCCGGCCGTGTGCGGCGGTTGAGCCTCCAGGGGCGGGAGTCGCTCTCGTGCAGGCCCTGGCCATGGCGGCCGCCGCCCACGCCGTGGGCTTTTTGTCCCCTCGGGCGGCCGCGCCGGGGAGGGGTGTCCCCCCTGCCCCCCCTTCTCCGCGGTCCGGTCTCGGCGGCGAGACCGGCGGCGTTCGGTCGGCCGCAGCCGGCCTGCCTCGCCCTCGAAACGCGAAGGGGAACCTCCCCCCCCCCCGGCGGGGAGCGCGGGCTCTCTCGCCGTCGGGGGCGATGGCGATTCCCCCACGGTCGGGGGTCTCGCCGGGCGGGGCGGCCTGCTCGGGCCGCCGCGTCTCCGTGGACGCGCAGCGGCGCGCTTGCGGCTTCGTGCTCCTTGCTTGCCACCCCCACCCCTTCCCGCCCCGGCTGAGGGGAGGGGCGGCGCAGCCCCCGGGCCCGAGCGGCGGCGGCGGCGCCGCCGCTCGGCGTGCCGGCCGGCGGTCGCTCGGTGGCCGGCCGCGTGGCCTGTCCCGTCCCGGGTCCTGCCCGTCGCTTCGCAGTCGCCTTTCCCGGTCTCGGTCAGGCGAGGCGGGTGGGCGGCCGAGGGGCGTTCCCCGTCCCGTTCTCCGCGCGGAAGCGGGGAGAGGGGGCGTCGCCTCCGGCTCAGCGGCGTCCGCCTTCTGCCTGGCGCGTGCCTGCGGAAGGGGCCGAGACGAGAAGCGGCGGCGGCGGCTCCGGGAGGGCAGCCGCGGCGGTGCGGTGGCCGGGCGGCGGTCGGGCGGAGCGCCGGGCGGCGGCGTCGCGTCGCCGTCTCGGGTTCCGGCGGTTGGCCGTCCGTCCCTGTCTCCGGTGTGGTGCGGCGGCGGCGCCGCGCGGGCGTTCCCGGCGTCGGGGCGAGAGCCGGGGTTTCGGGGCCACGGGGGCAAGGAGCCGGCTGTCGCAGCGCGCGGGCGCTGGGCGGCGCGGAGGCGCGCGCGGCGCGAGCGGGGCGCCCCCGCTGGTCGCCCGCGCGGCGGTCAGCGTCTGTGGTTTCCCCCCTCCGCGCGAGCGAGAGGCGGGTGCAGGTCCGGGCGCGCGGTCGGACGCGCCGCCGGCCCTCCGTGCGGAGGCCGGGCCGAGCCCGGGCGCCTGGGCCGCCTCCGAAGCGAGCAAGGTGCTTGTTGTTTCCCCAGGTCGGTCGGGAGCGCGGGCTCCCCGGGCCCTTGCCGTTCGGAGCTTGTTTCACCCTTCCCTTCCTTCCCTCCGTTGTGATGTCGGTACGGTCATCTGAGGCGAGGCGCGACCGTCGCCCGCCGGTCGTCGCGCGCCCCCTCCGCGCGTGCGGAGGGGGGCGGTCGGTCGGTCGGTGGGGCGGCGGTCCGTCGTCCGAGAAGGGGGCCGCTTCTGCGGAGCGGTCCCGGCCCCTCCGCGCGCGCGGGGCGGTGCCGAAAGGCAGACAACTCTTAGCGGTGGATCACTCGGCTCGTGCGTCGATGAAGAACGCAGCTAGCTGCGAGAATTAATGTGAATTGCAGGACACATTGATCATCGACACTTCGAACGCACTTGCGGCCCCGGGTTCCTCCCGGGGCTACGCCTGTCTGAGCGTCGCTTGACGATCAATCGCCGGCCGGTGCGCCGTCCCTCCCCGCCTCGCCTCGGCGGGCGGGCGGGCGGCGTCCGCGGCGGCGCGGCTGGGGTGCCTCGCAGGCCCGTCGGTGTCGGCCGAGGGCCTTCGTCCCCCTAAGTGGAGACTCGGGGAGCGCTCCGAAGCTCCCCGCTCCCGGAACGCCCGCTTGGCGGAGCCTCGTCCCGCCGGGGCCGGGCGGCCCGTTGGTTCGGTCCGGCCGGGTCGGGCGCGGCGGTGGGGAAGGGCCGAGGTGTCGGGGGGGGAGAGGCGCGGGCCTCTTCCCCGGCCTCCTCCCGCGCGGGCGGCTGTCTGCGGGTGGGTACCGCGGCGGTACCGTGCCGTGCTGCCGCTCGCGTGCGGGGCGTGCGCCGTGGGAACGGGGGTCCTCCCCGTCGCCACTGGCCCCCCGCCTTCTTCTCCCTTCCCCGTCGTAGCCGCCGCGCTCCGGGCGGCGGAGGCCGGGGGTGGGCTCGGTGGGGGGGGGTGCGGCGGCGGCGGCGGCGGCGGTGGTTCGGGGGTTGCGGCTGCGGCGGCGACCGCGCGTGCGGTCGGCGTCGGGCCCGGCCCCCCCCCCTCCCGTCCGTCCGTCCTGTCCGTCCGCCCGCTTCCCCT
>NW_027437602.1:130000-135000 GCF_965140245.1 Athene noctua | reverse complement strand
CGAAGGGGTGGGAGGGAGAGCAGCGACGGGGCGGGGGTGTGTGTGTAACAACAGAAACCGCTCCCCACCAACACCACCCCCCCACCACCCCCCCCCCCCCCCCGCCCCCCCACCGCCGCAACGAGCTCTGTCGACCCCCCTGCCGACCCCCCCCCAACCCCCACCCCTCCCGCCACCAGGTCCACCGTGACACCGGCCGCCCCCTGCCACCCCCGGGGTTCGCGAGGAGACCGGCCGCCCCCTACCTCCGGCCCGCTTTCCACCAGCAGCAGCACATTGGCCGCTCCAGGGAAGGAAGGCGGGAGACCTTAGGACCCAGCGGCGTCGCCGCCGCCGCCTCCGTGCCGGGGGGCCCGGAGGGGCCTCCCGCCGGCGGCGGCGATGATGGGTGGCGCGTGTTTTGGACGCTGAGCCCCCGCAGCTGCCGAGTCCCTGCCGCGCCGTGCCCGCGGCCCGGCTCCCCGCCTTCCTCAGTCGGTCGCTCGGCCGCCCGCCCTCCTGCCCGCCTGCTCCGTTCCCGCCGCGGGTTGAAAGCCAAACGAACGCCGAAGGGGTGGGAGGGAGAGCAGCGAGGGCGGGTGGTGGTGGTGGTGGTGGTGGTGTAACAGAAACCGCCCCCGATCCCCCACCCCCCAGCCGTAGTGCTCCGCGGCGCCGAGGAGGCTGCGGTCGGTTGGCGGCCGCACCCACCGCCCTGCAGCTCCGGAGTTGCAGCGGTGGGGCGGGGACCAACGGCTCTTCGGGCGCGCGGGCGACGGTGGGGGTCGGGGGGCTGGGGGGGGTGGGGGGCTGGGGGTGTCTGTGTGTGTGCGCGTGCGTGCGTGCGTGTGTGTGTGTGTGTGTGTCTGTGTCTGTGTGTGCGTGTGTGTGTGTGCGCGCCTGTGTCTCTCTCTCGCGCGCGCGCGCTCTCTCTCTCTCTCTCTCTCTCTCTCTCTCTCTGTGTCTCTGCGTGTGTGTCCGAGCTCGTGTGTGTCGCGGCGGGGGGGGGGGGGGGGGGGGAACAAACAACAAAACAACAATCCGAACAACACACACACACACACACACACGCGCGCACACACCCCCACACCCCCTATTCCCACACATAAAGCCCGGGAGCCCCCTTCCCACCCCCCCACCCCAACCCCGTCGAAAAAAACCTAAACGCGAATGCCAGCGAGCGCCTGGCAACGCCGGGACCCGGACCCGGACCCGGACCCGGACCCGGACCCGGTGAAGGGCGCCCGGTGCCCACGCCTCTGCGGCACAGCGAAAGGCGGGGGGAAAGAAACAAAATAAAAACACACACACGCACCCCCACCCCCCCCCCCACCCCCCCTCCCCCGAGACTAAAGCTAAACCCACGCTGCGAAACCAAAAGCTGAAGCCGAGGACCGCCCGGCAGCGCCGGGACCCCGACCCGGCGAAAAGCGCCCGGTTCCCGATGCGAACTCGCTCCAGCGAGACGGGCGTCTCCGTTGGGGGTGAGGTGCGGGGAACGTCGCCGCTTCTGCCGGGTCCCCTGGCAGCCGCGGGAAGCGGGGGGGGGGAGTGGCGGGCGGCGCCGTGCGGCGCGGAGTGGCGCGGCGCAGAGGGGCTGACTGGCGGCCGAGGGGGCGGGCAGCGAATGATGCCAGCGACTGCATGGCAGCCAACGGGTCGGGGCGGGGGGGTGGGGGGGCTGGTGCTGCGTGCACATGAGAGCGCGGCGGGGCGCGGGGGTGCGGGGGTGCGTTAAGAAAAAAAATTTCCCTTTTCATTTATTTTTTTTCGGATTTCATTGGCATCTATCGAAACAAAAATGTCTCGCACGACGCGGCCGCCAGGTCTACCCGCCTCCGGGGCGTGAAGCGGCCGACAGGTCTGCCCGCCTCCGGGGCGTGAGGCGGCCGTCAGGTCTACCCGCCTCCGCGGCGTGAGGCGGCCGTCAGGTCTACCCGCCTCCGCGGCGTGTGGCGGCCGTCAGGTCTACCCGCCTCCGGGGCGTGTGGCGGCCGTCAGGTCTACCCGCCTCCGGGGCGTGAGGCGGCCGTCAGGTCTACCCGCCTCCGGGGCGTGTGGCGGCCGTCAGGTCTACCCGCCTCCGGGGCGTGTGGCGGCCGTCAGGTCTACCCGCCTCCGGGGCGTGAGGCGGCCGTCAGGTCTACCCGCCTCCGCGGCGTGAGGCGGCCGTCAGGTCTACCCGCCTCCGGGGCGTGAGGCGGCCGTCAGGTCTACCCGCCTCCGGGGCGTGAGGCGGCCGTCAGGTCTACCCGCCTCCGGGGCGTGTGGCGGCCGTCAGGTCTACCCGCCTCCGGGGCGTGAGGCGGCCGTCAGGTCTACCCGCCTCCGGGGCGCGACGCGGCCGTCAGGTCTACCCGCCTCCGGGGCGTGAGGCGGCCGTCAGGTCTACCCGCCTCCGGGGCGTGAGGCGGCCGTCAGGTCTACCCGCTTCCGCGGCGTGAGGCGGCCGTCAGGTCTACCCGCCTCCGGGGCGTGAGGCGGCCGTCAGGTCTACCCGCCTCCGGGGCGTGAGGCGGCCGTCAGGTCTACCCGCTTCCGGGGCGTGAGGCGGCCGTCAGGTCTACCCGCCTCCGGGGCGTGAGGCGGCCGTCAGGTCTACCCGCTTCCGGGGCGTGAGGCGGCCGTCAGGTCTACCCGCCTCCGGGGCGTGTGGCGGCCGTCAGGTCTACCCGCCTCCGCGGCGTGTGGCGGCCGTCAGGTCTACCCGCTTCCGGGGCGTGAGGCGGCCGTCAGGTCTACCCGCCTCCGGGGCGTGAGGCGGCCGTCAGGTCTACCCACCTCCGAGGCGACCGGCGGTGGCCGCTAGGTGTACCCGGCTCCACGTTGCCGGCGGCCGGCTCAGCGTCCGTAGAAAGGGCTGCCAGGTCTACCTGGCTCCGTCGGGACTTAGAGCGCGGGCAGACCTGTTGGCTCCGGCAGTTCCTCCAAGGGGTCGCTGTTTCGCGCTGCCTCCAGTTAGGTCATCGTAAGAGGCGGCGTCTCTGCAGCGCCTCCCCCGCTGGCAGGCAGACACTGCCTTTAAGCGCCCCTTTCCGGCGCGGACCCATATTCTCCTTATATAGGGGCACGAGGCGTCTCTGCTCCAGACAAGCGCCACCGAGCGAGGGCACGCGGCTTAGCCGGCCAAGTGGAATGCTGGGCGGCCGCAGACGGTGGTTTCCCCCGGGGAATTGGGCACGGTTCTCAAGCCGGTGCTCTGTCAGGCGAGCGTGCACGGAACCGAGAGCACCCAGAGAGATGCCGAACGGCACGAAGCCGGGCGGCGTTGGGGCGGTCGCTGCCGAGTGGTGAGAAAAGGACGGGCAGAGGTGCACGGGAGAGGCCGAAGACCGGTGGCCGGAGGCGGCTGGCGGCACTTGAACGCTGGATACTGGGGGGGGGGAGCCGAGCTGTGAGACTACCGTGGGTGGTTACCCCCGTCCCCCCCCGGTCCCCCGAGAGCCCGATGATGGCGGAGGGGGGGAGCGCCGGTATGTGTGTTGACACAGCGGTGCTCCGTACGGTTCCAGCCCGTCGGGGGCTGTTGCCCAGCTCCTTGAGGGGGCCTTGGGGATGGGAGGAGAGGTGGCGGCGGCGGCACCTGCTCCCTTTGTTTGCCGGCCTTAAGCCGGAGCCCGTGGCATGGGCACGCCACGGTTTTGGCTGGTCGCGGTGGCCGGCAGCTGGATGCAGACGGCCCGGGGGGGGTGTGTCTCGAGCCACCGGTGGGTGGCCCCCCCCCCGGCCCCCCGAGAGCCCGACGATGGTAAGGCGAGAGGCGGCGGCGCCTCCCTGGTTCTTGGTTTACTCCTTTCGTTGCCGGTATCGTATGCCATACGTGCGGGGCGGCCTGTGGTGTCCGGCCGGCTCTCGGCGTCCCTGGTTTCTACCGGCCGGGCTCGGTGAAGGGAGGTCTGCACGGTGCTGTGAGCGAAGGCTAGTCGACTCCTCGGGTCCTTTGCTCTCTCGGCCCTAAGCCGGAGCCCGTGACATGGGCACAGCACGGTACGTTTTTGGCCGCCGGTGTTGGCTGGCAGCCGGGTGCAGATGGCCGTGGTGGGGTGTCTCGAGCCTTCAGCGGCTACCCCCCCCCCCACCACTCTGGTCCCCTGAGAAGCCGGATGATGGTAAGGCGAGGCGGCGGCGCCTCGGTCCTCTTTTCCGCTTTCTTTTTTTCCTGGTGCAGATGCCATACGTGGGGCGGCCTGCGGTGTCCGGTCTGCTCCTGGCGTCCCTGGTTTGTACCAGCCGGGCTCAGTGAAGGGGAGGTCTGCACGGTGCTGTGAGCGAGGTTGGTCGGCGCCTCGGTTCCTTTGCTCTCTGGCCCTAAGCCGGAGCCCGCGATGCGGGTACAGCACGTTTTTTTGTTTTTGGCCGGTGGTGGTGTCCGGCAGCCGGATGCAGATGGCCGGCGGGGTGTCCTGAGCCTTCAGCGGCTTTCCCCCGGCCCCCCGCCTGAGCTGTTCCACACCTGGCTTTTTCCCTCCGGGGTAACCTGTTCCCTGCGTTTGTTGGGCAAAGGCCGGTGGCCGGCGGCGGCCGCCGGCACTTGAACGCTGGAAGACCGGCGGAGTCGAGCCTGTCGCGGCTTTACCCCGGTCCAGCCGAGTCGGCTGAAGGGAATCCTTGTGCGTGGCGGGTGGGTGGCGGCGGTGGCGGGGCACATCCCGCGCACCCGGTCCCCCACCCCCTCGACTGGTACCGGTACGGAGGCGTAGCCTACTGAGGCTGGCCTCGGGCACGTCGGACAGGCTTCGCGGCGAGCCGGCTCTGCCGGTGTTGAAGCCGCCGGAGCACCTGTCACGGATGTCGCCCCTGCTCGCTCGCACGCAGAGCCCCGCGTCGTCCGCCCGCCCGCTTGCGGGTGGCCGAGGGCAGGCGCGCGGTGGCTGTCGCTGTCCCAGGACCCGTGGCCGTTGTGGCCTTCGCTGATCGATGAGGCACTTGGGGTCGCGTCGGAAAGGGCCCCCGGCGGGCCGGCTCTGCTGTACTCCCCGTAATAGGGAGCCGCGGTGGCGTCCGGTGTTCAGGCAGGGCGG
>NW_027437602.1:110000-117500 GCF_965140245.1 Athene noctua | reverse complement strand
GTGTCCCTCCCGGCCGGGTAGACCTGGTGTCCCTCCCGCGGGCGGCCTCCAGCCCAAGTCCGGCCGGCCGGGTAGACCTGGTGTCCCTCCCGGCCGGGTAGACCTGGTGTCCCTCCCGGCCGGGTAGACCTGGTGTCCCTCCCGGCCGGCCGGACGGGTAGACCTGGTGTCCCTCCCGGCCGGGTAGACCTGGTGTCCCTCCCGCGGGCGGCCTCCAGCCCAAGTCCGGCCGGCCGGGTAGACCTGGTGTCCCTCCCGGCCGGGTAGACCTGGTGTCCCTGCCGGCCGGGTAGACCTGGTGTCCCTCCCGCGGGCGGCCTCCAGCCCAAGTCCGGCCGGCCGGGTAGACCTGGTGTCCCTCCCGGCCGGGTAGACCTGGTGTCCCTCCCGGCCGGGTAGACCTGGTGTCCCTCCCGCGGGCGGCCTCCAGCCCAAGTCCGGCCGGCCGGGTAGACCTGGTGTCCCTCCCTGCCGGCCGGCCGGGTAGACCTGGTGTCCCTCCCGGCCGGGTAGACCTGGTGTCCCTCCCGCGGGCGGCCTCCAGCCCAAGTCCGGCCGGCCGGGTAGACCTGGTGTCCCTCCCTGCCGGCCGGCCGGGTAGACCTGGTGTCCCTCCCGGCCGGGTAGACCTGGTGTCCCTCCCGGCCGGGTAGACCTGGTGTCCCTCCCGCGGGCGGCCTCCAGCCCAAGTCCGGCCGGCCGGGTAGACCTGGTGTCCCTCCCGGCCGGGTAGACCTGGTGTCCTTCCCGGCCGGCCGGCCGGGTAGACCTGGTGTCCCTCCCGGCCGGCCGGCCGGGTAGACCTGGTGTCCCTCCCGGCCGGGTAGACCTGGTGTCCCTCCCGGCCGGCCGGCCGGGTAGACCTGGTGTCCCTCCCGGCCGGCCGGCCGGGTAGACCTGCCGGCCCGCAACCGGCCTGGTACCCACGTCGTACTGGCGGGGTGGATGCGGGCTCCCCAGATTTAAGCGTACGTGCTTCTCTCGGCGAGGTGCAGGGCTGCCGGTTGGCGGCGGTGGGGGTGAGAGGAGCGTGTCATTTCGGTTTTTTACCCTCCGCTCGTCCGAGATTGCAGCGCCTGTAATACAAGGCATGAAGCTGCAACCTCCCGCCCCGTGCCGTCGTCGTCTTTTCTGGGTTGCGATCGCAGCCACCACAGAAACGGGAAAAGAGAGATGAAAAGGAAAAATTAGTTGTTTTTTTTTTTTCTACAGCCGCCTCCCCCTGCGGTGCTCACGCCGCTGCCCTGCCCGGACCCGCTGGCCGCCGTGCGACCGCTGGCATCGACCGGTGTCTGCGTCCGCGTGGGGTCCCAGCACGGCCGGGTCTCTGGCCGGCATTCCCGCCACCCCCTCCCGGCAGCCCCCGCGCTCCCCGCCGCCTGCCCCTTGTGACGTCACAAGTAGCCGAGGAGGGGTAACAGGGCGCTTCCGGGCCCGGGCTCCCGAGCTGCCTGTGACGTCACGCCGTGCCCGAGCGGGCCCTGGCTTGAAGCAGGCGGCGGCTCGGGATGACACGGGCACCCGCGTAGCTCCAAGGCAGGGAGCAGGCCGTGGCCTGAGCCTCTCGCGGCGAAGTCACGCCTGGACTAGGACGTGATGGGCCTGGGCCGGGCCGTGGCTGGTGGGCTCTCACGCGAGGGGGTCTCCTGCAGCTTTCGAGCCGGTAGGCAGGCCGGCGGCGAGGCGAGGCCTGGCTTATGCAGCGCCCCTCGTGATCTCACCTTCAACTGGGGAGGCGACGGGGCCAGCGCAGCTGCCGGCTAGCGTACGGACGCGAGGGTCGGAACCGGCAGGGAAGAGTTCGGCTGAGACGGGATCGAACGCGGACCTGAAAACACGCGACGAGAATCACGAACGGAGAGGTCAAGCGGAAGCCTGACCAGCGCTAGGGCATCGATTCAGAAACGGTTCAGGAGCTCACGCTCTGCCCACGCACGTGCGCCCGCCTGCCCCGCACCCCCACAAGCTGCCCGGCCCGAAGCCGTCTGCCTGGGGCTGCCCGCGCGCGCACGCGTATACGGCCGCCCCCCCATCCCGCCAAAGCCGCCCCACCCGCCACGTGCTTCTCCGTGAGACCGGCGGCGCCCCCCCAACACCGCCGCTTGGCCCGCGACGAGCCCGCCCCCCCCCCCCCCCCCCCCCAACCCTCCCGCCACCAGGTTCACCGTGACACCGGCCGCCCCCCCCACCCCCCAGCCCACCCACCCCCCCCCCGCCACCCCCCGCCCCATCCCACCCCCCCACCCCCCGCCCCCGCCACCCCCGGGGTTCGCGAGGAGACCGGCCGCCCCCTACCTCCGGCCCGCTTTCCACCAGCAGCAGCACATTGGCCGCTCCAGGGAAGGAAGGCGGGAGACCTTAGGACCCAGCGGCGTCGCCGCCGCCGCCTCCGTGCCGGGGGGCCCGGAGGGGCCTCCCGCCGGCGGCGGCGATGATGGGTGGCGCGTGTTTTGGACGCTGAGCCCCCGCAGCTGCCGAGTCCCTGCCGCGCCGTGCCCGCGGCCCGGCTCCCCGCCTTCCTCAGTCGGTCGCTCGGCCGCCCGCCCTCCTGCCCGCCTGCTCCGTTCCCGCCCCGGGTTGAAAGCCAAACGAACGCCGAAGGGGTGGGAGGGAGAGCAGCGACGGGGCGGGGGTGTGTGTGTAACAACAGAAACCGCTCCCCACCAACACCACCCCCCCACCACCCCCCCCCCCCCCCCCGCCCCCCCACCGCCGCAACGAGCTCTGTCGACCCCCCTGCCGACCCCCCCCCAACCCCCACCCCTCCCGCCACCAGGTCCACCGTGACACCGGCCGCCCCCTGCCACCCCCGGGGTTCGCGAGGAGACCGGCCGCCCCCTACCTCCGGCCCGCTTTCCACCAGCAGCAGCACATTGGCCGCTCCAGGGAAGGAAGGCGGGAGACCTTAGGACCCAGCGGCGTCGCCGCCGCCGCCTCCGTGCCGGGGGGCCCGGAGGGGCCTCCCGCCGGCGGCGGCGATGATGGGTGGCGCGTGTTTTGGACGCTGAGCCCCCGCAGCTGCCGAGTCCCTGCCGCGCCGTGCCCGCGGCCCGGCTCCCCGCCTTCCTCAGTCGGTCGCTCGGCCGCCCGCCCTCCTGCCCGCCTGCTCCGTTCCCGCCGCGGGTTGAAAGCCAAACGAACGCCGAAGGGGTGGGAGGGAGAGCAGCGAGGGCGGGTGGTGGTGGTGGTGGTGGTGGTGTAACAGAAACCGCCCCCGATCCCCCACCCCCCAGCCGTAGTGCTCCGCGGCGCCGAGGAGGCTGCGGTCGGTTGGCGGCCGCACCCACCGCCCTGCAGCTCCGGAGTTGCAGCGGTGGGGCGGGGACCAACGGCTCTTCGGGCGCGCGGGCGACGGTGGGGGTCGGGGGGCTGGGGGGGGTGGGGGGCTGGGGGTGTCTGTGTGTGTGCGCGTGCGTGCGTGCGTGTGTGTGTGTGTGTGTGTCTGTGTCTGTGTGTGCGTGTGTGTGTGTGCGCGCCTGTGTCTCTCTCTCGCGCGCGCGCGCTCTCTCTCTCTCTCTCTCTCTCTCTCTCTCTCTGTGTCTCTGCGTGTGTGTCCGAGCTCGTGTGTGTCGCGGCGGGGGGGGGGGGGGGGGGGGAACAAACAACAAAACAACAATCCGAACAACACACACACACACACACACACGCGCGCACACACCCCCACACCCCCTATTCCCACACATAAAGCCCGGGAGCCCCCTTCCCACCCCCCCACCCCAACCCCGTCGAAAAAAACCTAAACGCGAATGCCAGCGAGCGCCTGGCAACGCCGGGACCCGGACCCGGACCCGGACCCGGACCCGGACCCGGTGAAGGGCGCCCGGTGCCCACGCCTCTGCGGCACAGCGAAAGGCGGGGGGAAAGAAACAAAATAAAAACACACACACGCACCCCCACCCCCCCCCCCACCCCCCCTCCCCCGAGACTAAAGCTAAACCCACGCTGCGAAACCAAAAGCTGAAGCCGAGGACCGCCCGGCAGCGCCGGGACCCCGACCCGGCGAAAAGCGCCCGGTTCCCGATGCGAACTCGCTCCAGCGAGACGGGCGTCTCCGTTGGGGGTGAGGTGCGGGGAACGTCGCCGCTTCTGCCGGGTCCCCTGGCAGCCGCGGGAAGCGGGGGGGGGGAGTGGCGGGCGGCGCCGTGCGGCGCGGAGTGGCGCGGCGCAGAGGGGCTGACTGGCGGCCGAGGGGGCGGGCAGCGAATGATGCCAGCGACTGCATGGCAGCCAACGGGTCGGGGCGGGGGGGTGGGGGGGCTGGTGCTGCGTGCACATGAGAGCGCGGCGGGGCGCGGGGGTGCGGGGGTGCGTTAAGAAAAAAAATTTCCCTTTTCATTTATTTTTTTTCGGATTTCATTGGCATCTATCGAAACAAAAATGTCTCGCACGACGCGGCCGCCAGGTCTACCCGCCTCCGGGGCGTGAAGCGGCCGACAGGTCTGCCCGCCTCCGGGGCGTGAGGCGGCCGTCAGGTCTACCCGCCTCCGCGGCGTGAGGCGGCCGTCAGGTCTACCCGCCTCCGCGGCGTGTGGCGGCCGTCAGGTCTACCCGCCTCCGGGGCGTGAGGCGGCCGTCAGGTCTACCCGCCTCCGGGGCGTGTGGCGGCCGTCAGGTCTACCCGCCTCCGGGGCGTGTGGCGGCCGTCAGGTCTACCCGCCTCCGGGGCGTGAGGCGGCCGTCAGGTCTACCCGCCTCCGCGGCGTGAGGCGGCCGTCAGGTCTACCCGCCTCCGGGGCGTGAGGCGGCCGTCAGGTCTACCCGCCTCCGGGGCGTGAGGCGGCCGTCAGGTCTACCCGCCTCCGGGGCGTGTGGCGGCCGTCAGGTCTACCCGCCTCCGGGGCGTGAGGCGGCCGTCAGGTCTACCCGCCTCCGGGGCGCGACGCGGCCGTCAGGTCTACCCGCCTCCGGGGCGTGAGGCGGCCGTCAGGTCTACCCGCCTCCGGGGCGTGAGGCGGCCGTCAGGTCTACCCGCTTCCGCGGCGTGAGGCGGCCGTCAGGTCTACCCGCCTCCGGGGCGTGAGGCGGCCGTCAGGTCTACCCGCCTCCGGGGCGTGAGGCGGCCGTCAGGTCTACCCGCTTCCGGGGCGTGAGGCGGCCGTCAGGTCTACCCGCCTCCGGGGCGTGAGGCGGCCGTCAGGTCTACCCGCTTCCGGGGCGTGAGGCGGCCGTCAGGTCTACCCGCCTCCGGGGCGTGTGGCGGCCGTCAGGTCTACCCGCCTCCGCGGCGTGTGGCGGCCGTCAGGTCTACCCGCTTCCGGGGCGTGAGGCGGCCGTCAGGTCTACCCGCCTCCGGGGCGTGAGGCGGCCGTCAGGTCTACCCACCTCCGAGGCGACCGGCGGTGGCCGCTAGGTGTACCCGGCTCCACGTTGCCGGCGGCCGGCTCAGCGTCCGTAGAAAGGGCTGCCAGGTCTACCCGGCTCCGTCGGG
The DNA here is from genome assembly GCF_965140245.1 of Athene noctua. Taxonomy (NCBI): domain Eukaryota; kingdom Metazoa; phylum Chordata; class Aves; order Strigiformes; family Strigidae; genus Athene; species Athene noctua. Next base: position 112,072 of record NW_027437602.1, on the reverse strand, counting down.
ACTTAGAGCGCGGGCAGACCTGTTGGCTCCGGCAGTTCCTCCAAGGGGTCGCTGTTTCGCGCTGCCTCCAGTTAGGTCATCGTAAGAGGCGGCGTCTCTGCAGCGCCTCCCCCGCTGGCAGGCAGACACTGCCTTTAAGCGCCCCTTTCCGGCGCGGACCCATATTCTCCTTATATAGGGGCACGAGGCGTCTCTGCTCCAGACAAGCGCCACCGAGCGAGGGCACGCGGCTTAGCCGGCCAAGTGGAATGCTGGGCGGCCGCAGACGGTGGTTTCCCCCGGGGAATTGGGCACGGTTCTCAAGCCGGTGCTCTGTCAGGCGAGCGTGCACGGAACCGAGAGCACCCAGAGAGATGCCGAACGGCACGAAGCCGGGCGGCGTTGGGGCGGTCGCTGCCGAGTGGTGAGAAAAGGACGGGCAGAGGTGCACGGGAGAGGCCGAAGACCGGTGGCCGGAGGCGGCTGGCGGCACTTGAACGCTGGATACTGGGGGGGGGGAGCCGAGCTGTGAGACTACCGTGGGTGGTTACCCCCGTCCCCCCCCGGTCCCCCGAGAGCCCGATGATGGCGGAGGGGGGGAGCGCCGGTATGTGTGTTGACACAGCGGTGCTCCGTACGGTTCCAGCCCGTCGGGGGCTGTTGCCCAGCTCCTTGAGGGGGCCTTGGGGATGGGAGGAGAGGTGGCGGCGGCGGCACCTGCTCCCTTTGTTTGCCGGCCTTAAGCCGGAGCCCGTGGCATGGGCACGCCACGGTTTTGGCTGGTCGCGGTGGCCGGCAGCTGGATGCAGACGGCCCGGGGGGGGTGTGTCTCGAGCCACCGGTGGGTGGCCCCCCCCCCGGCCCCCCGAGAGCCCGACGATGGTAAGGCGAGAGGCGGCGGCGCCTCCCTGGTTCTTGGTTTACTCCTTTCGTTGCCGGTATCGTATGCCATACGTGCGGGGCGGCCTGTGGTGTCCGGCCGGCTCTCGGCGTCCCTGGTTTCTACCGGCCGGGCTCGGTGAAGGGAGGTCTGCACGGTGCTGTGAGCGAAGGCTAGTCGACTCCTCGGGTCCTTTGCTCTCTCGGCCCTAAGCCGGAGCCCGTGACATGGGCACAGCACGGTACGTTTTTGGCCGCCGGTGTTGGCTGGCAGCCGGGTGCAGATGGCCGTGGTGGGGTGTCTCGAGCCTTCAGCGGCTACCCCCCCCCCCACCACTCTGGTCCCCTGAGAAGCCGGATGATGGTAAGGCGAGGCGGCGGCGCCTCGGTCCTCTTTTCCGCTTTCTTTTTTTCCTGGTGCAGATGCCATACGTGGGGCGGCCTGCGGTGTCCGGTCTGCTCCTGGCGTCCCTGGTTTGTACCAGCCGGGCTCAGTGAAGGGGAGGTCTGCACGGTGCTGTGAGCGAGGTTGGTCGGCGCCTCGGTTCCTTTGCTCTCTGGCCCTAAGCCGGAGCCCGCGATGCGGGTACAGCACGTTTTTTTGTTTTTGGCCGGTGGTGGTGTCCGGCAGCCGGATGCAGATGGCCGGCGGGGTGTCCTGAGCCTTCAGCGGCTTTCCCCCGGCCCCCCGCCTGAGCTGTTCCACACCTGGCTTTTTCCCTCCGGGGTAACCTGTTCCCTGCGTTTGTTGGGCAAAGGCCGGTGGCCGGCGGCGGCCGCCGGCACTTGAACGCTGGAAGACCGGCGGAGTCGAGCCTGTCGCGGCTTTACCCCGGTCCAGCCGAGTCGGCTGAAGGGAATCCTTGTGCGTGGCGGGTGGGTGGCGGCGGTGGCGGGGCACATCCCGCGCACCCGGTCCCCCACCCCCTCGACTGGTACCGGTACGGAGGCGTAGCCTACTGAGGCTGGCCTCGGGCACGTCGGACAGGCTTCGCGGCGAGCCGGCTCTGCCGGTGTTGAAGCCGCCGGAGCACCTGTCACGGATGTCGCCCCTGCTCGCTCGCACGCAGAGCCCCGCGTCGTCCGCCCGCCCGCTTGCGGGTGGCCGAGGGCAGGCGCGCGGTGGCTGTCGCTGTCCCAGGACCCGTGGCCGTTGTGGCCTTCGCTGATCGATGAGGCACTTGGGGTCGCGTCGGAAAGGGCCCCCGGCGGGC
>NW_027437602.1:90000-97500 GCF_965140245.1 Athene noctua | reverse complement strand
CCCAAGTCCGGCCGGCCGGGTAGACCTGGTGTCCCTCCCTGCCGGCCGGCCGGGTAGACCTGGTGTCCCTCCCGGCCGGGTAGACCTGGTGTCCCTCCCGGCCGGGTAGACCTGGTGTCCCTCCCGCGGGCGGCCTCCAGCCCAAGTCCGGCCGGCCGGGTAGACCTGGTGTCCCTCCCGGCCGGGTAGACCTGGTGTCCTTCCCGGCCGGCCGGCCGGGTAGACCTGGTGTCCCTCCCGGCCGGGTAGACCTGGTGTCCCTCCCGGCCGGCCGGCCGGGTAGACCTGGTGTCCCTCCCGGCCGGCCGGCCGGGTAGACCTGGTGTCCCTCCCGGCCGGGTAGACCTGGTGTCCCTCCCGGCCGGCCGGCCGGGTAGACCTGGTGTCCCTCCCGGCCGGCCGGCCGGGTAGACCTGCCGGCCCGCAACCGGCCTGGTACCCACGTCGTACTGGCGGGGTGGATGCGGGCTCCCCAGATTTAAGCGTACGTGCTTCTCTCGGCGAGGTGCAGGGCTGCCGGTTGGCGGCGGTGGGGGTGAGAGGAGCGTGTCATTTCGGTTTTTTACCCTCCGCTCGTCCGAGATTGCAGCGCCTGTAATACAAGGCATGAAGCTGCAACCTCCCGCCCCGTGCCGTCGTCGTCTTTTCTGGGTTGCGATCGCAGCCACCACAGAAACGGGAAAAGAGAGATGAAAAGGAAAAATTAGTTGTTTTTTTTTTTTCTACAGCCGCCTCCCCCTGCGGTGCTCACGCCGCTGCCCTGCCCGGACCCGCTGGCCGCCGTGCGACCGCTGGCATCGACCGGTGTCTGCGTCCGCGTGGGGTCCCAGCACGGCCGGGTCTCTGGCCGGCATTCCCGCCACCCCCTCCCGGCAGCCCCCGCGCTCCCCGCCGCCTGCCCCTTGTGACGTCACAAGTAGCCGAGGAGGGGTAACAGGGCGCTTCCGGGCCCGGGCTCCCGAGCTGCCTGTGACGTCACGCCGTGCCCGAGCGGGCCCTGGCTTGAAGCAGGCGGCGGCTCGGGATGACACGGGCACCCGCGTAGCTCCAAGGCAGGGAGCAGGCCGTGGCCTGAGCCTCTCGCGGCGAAGTCACGCCTGGACTAGGACGTGATGGGCCTGGGCCGGGCCGTGGCTGGTGGGCTCTCACGCGAGGGGGTCTCCTGCAGCTTTCGAGCCGGTAGGCAGGCCGGCGGCGAGGCGAGGCCTGGCTTATGCAGCGCCCCTCGTGATCTCACCTTCAACTGGGGAGGCGACGGGGCCAGCGCAGCTGCCGGCTAGCGTACGGACGCGAGGGTCGGAACCGGCAGGGAAGAGTTCGGCTGAGACGGGATCGAACGCGGACCTGAAAACACGCGACGAGAATCACGAACGGAGAGGTCAAGCGGAAGCCTGACCAGCGCTAGGGCATCGATTCAGAAACGGTTCAGGAGCTCACGCTCTGCCCACGCACGTGCGCCCGCCTGCCCCGCACCCCCACAAGCTGCCCGGCCCGAAGCCGTCTGCCTGGGGCTGCCCGCGCGCGCACGCGTATACGGCCGCCCCCCCATCCCGCCTAAGCCGCCCCACCCGCCACGTGCTTCTCCGTGAGACCGGCGGCGCCCCCCCAACACCGCCGCTTGGCCCGCGACGAGCCCGCCCCCCCCCCCCCCCCCCCCCCAACCCTCCCGCCACCAGGTTCACCGTGACACCGGCCGCCCCCCCCACCCCCCAGCCCACCCACCCCCCCCCCGCCACCCCCCGCCCCATCCCACCCCCCCACCCCCCGCCCCCGCCACCCCCGGGGTTCGCGAGGAGACCGGCCGCCCCCTACCTCCGGCCCGCTTTCCACCAGCAGCAGCACATTGGCCGCTCCAGGGAAGGAAGGCGGGAGACCTTAGGACCCAGCGGCGTCGCCGCCGCCGCCTCCGTGCCGGGGGGCCCGGAGGGGCCTCCCGCCGGCGGCGGCGATGATGGGTGGCGCGTGTTTTGGACGCTGAGCCCCCGCAGCTGCCGAGTCCCTGCCGCGCCGTGCCCGCGGCCCGGCTCCCCGCCTTCCTCAGTCGGTCGCTCGGCCGCCCGCCCTCCTGCCCGCCTGCTCCGTTCCCGCCCCGGGTTGAAAGCCAAACGAACGCCGAAGGGGTGGGAGGGAGAGCAGCGACGGGGCGGGGGTGTGTGTGTAACAACAGAAACCGCTCCCCACCAACACCACCCCCCCACCACCCCCCCCCCCCCCCCGCCCCCCCACCGCCGCAACGAGCTCTGTCGACCCCCCTGCCGACCCCCCCCCAACCCCCACCCCTCCCGCCACCAGGTCCACCGTGACACCGGCCGCCCCCTGCCACCCCCGGGGTTCGCGAGGAGACCGGCCGCCCCCTACCTCCGGCCCGCTTTCCACCAGCAGCAGCACATTGGCCGCTCCAGGGAAGGAAGGCGGGAGACCTTAGGACCCAGCGGCGTCGCCGCCGCCGCCTCCGTGCCGGGGGGCCCGGAGGGGCCTCCCGCCGGCGGCGGCGATGATGGGTGGCGCGTGTTTTGGACGCTGAGCCCCCGCAGCTGCCGAGTCCCTGCCGCGCCGTGCCCGCGGCCCGGCTCCCCGCCTTCCTCAGTCGGTCGCTCGGCCGCCCGCCCTCCTGCCCGCCTGCTCCGTTCCCGCCGCGGGTTGAAAGCCAAACGAACGCCGAAGGGGTGGGAGGGAGAGCAGCGAGGGCGGGTGGTGGTGGTGGTGGTGGTGGTGTAACAGAAACCGCCCCCGATCCCCCACCCCCCAGCCGTAGTGCTCCGCGGCGCCGAGGAGGCTGCGGTCGGTTGGCGGCCGCACCCACCGCCCTGCAGCTCCGGAGTTGCAGCGGTGGGGCGGGGACCAACGGCTCTTCGGGCGCGCGGGCGACGGTGGGGGTCGGGGGGCTGGGGGGGGTGGGGGGCTGGGGGTGTCTGTGTGTGTGCGCGTGCGTGCGTGCGTGTGTGTGTGTGTGTGTGTCTGTGTCTGTGTGTGCGTGTGTGTGTGTGCGCGCCTGTGTCTCTCTCTCGCGCGCGCGCGCTCTCTCTCTCTCTCTCTCTCTCTCTCTCTCTCTGTGTCTCTGCGTGTGTGTCCGAGCTCGTGTGTGTCGCGGCGGGGGGGGGGGGGGGGGGGGGAACAAACAACAAAACAACAATCCGAACAACACACACACACACACACACACGCGCGCACACACCCCCACACCCCCTATTCCCACACATAAAGCCCGGGAGCCCCCTTCCCACCCCCCCACCCCAACCCCGTCGAAAAAAACCTAAACGCGAATGCCAGCGAGCGCCTGGCAACGCCGGGACCCGGACCCGGACCCGGACCCGGACCCGGACCCGGTGAAGGGCGCCCGGTGCCCACGCCTCTGCGGCACAGCGAAAGGCGGGGGGAAAGAAACAAAATAAAAACACACACACGCACCCCCACCCCCCCCCCCACCCCCCCTCCCCCGAGACTAAAGCTAAACCCACGCTGCGAAACCAAAAGCTGAAGCCGAGGACCGCCCGGCAGCGCCGGGACCCCGACCCGGCGAAAAGCGCCCGGTTCCCGATGCGAACTCGCTCCAGCGAGACGGGCGTCTCCGTTGGGGGTGAGGTGCGGGGAACGTCGCCGCTTCTGCCGGGTCCCCTGGCAGCCGCGGGAAGCGGGGGGGGGGAGTGGCGGGCGGCGCCGTGCGGCGCGGAGTGGCGCGGCGCAGAGGGGCTGACTGGCGGCCGAGGGGGCGGGCAGCGAATGATGCCAGCGACTGCATGGCAGCCAACGGGTCGGGGCGGGGGGGTGGGGGGGCTGGTGCTGCGTGCACATGAGAGCGCGGCGGGGCGCGGGGGTGCGGGGGTGCGTTAAGAAAAAAAATTTCCCTTTTCATTTATTTTTTTTCGGATTTCATTGGCATCTATCGAAACAAAAATGTCTCGCACGACGCGGCCGCCAGGTCTACCCGCCTCCGGGGCGTGAAGCGGCCGACAGGTCTGCCCGCCTCCGGGGCGTGAGGCGGCCGTCAGGTCTACCCGCCTCCGCGGCGTGAGGCGGCCGTCAGGTCTACCCGCCTCCGCGGCGTGTGGCGGCCGTCAGGTCTACCCGCCTCCGGGGCGTGTGGCGGCCGTCAGGTCTACCCGCCTCCGGGGCGTGAGGCGGCCGTCAGGTCTACCCGCCTCCGGGGCGTGTGGCGGCCGTCAGGTCTACCCGCCTCCGGGGCGTGTGGCGGCCGTCAGGTCTACCCGCCTCCGGGGCGTGAGGCGGCCGTCAGGTCTACCCGCCTCCGCGGCGTGAGGCGGCCGTCAGGTCTACCCGCCTCCGGGGCGTGAGGCGGCCGTCAGGTCTACCCGCCTCCGGGGCGTGTGGCGGCCGTCAGGTCTACCCGCCTCCGGGGCGTGAGGCGGCCGTCAGGTCTACCCGCCTCCGGGGCGCGACGCGGCCGTCAGGTCTACCCGCCTCCGGGGCGTGAGGCGGCCGTCAGGTCTACCCGCCTCCGGGGCGTGAGGCGGCCGTCAGGTCTACCCGCTTCCGCGGCGTGAGGCGGCCGTCAGGTCTACCCGCCTCCGGGGCGTGAGGCGGCCGTCAGGTCTACCCGCCTCCGGGGCGTGAGGCGGCCGTCAGGTCTACCCGCTTCCGGGGCGTGAGGCGGCCGTCAGGTCTACCCGCCTCCGGGGCGTGAGGCGGCCGTCAGGTCTACCCGCTTCCGGGGCGTGAGGCGGCCGTCAGGTCTACCCGCCTCCGGGGCGTGTGGCGGCCGTCAGGTCTACCCGCCTCCGCGGCGTGTGGCGGCCGTCAGGTCTACCCGCTTCCGGGGCGTGAGGCGGCCGTCAGGTCTACCCGCCTCCGGGGCGTGAGGCGGCCGTCAGGTCTACCCACCTCCGAGGCGACCGGCGGTGGCCGCTAGGTGTACCCGGCTCCACGTTGCCGGCGGCCGGCTCAGCGTCCGTAGAAAGGGCTGCCAGGTCTACCCGGCTCCGTCGGGACTTAGAGCGCGGGCAGACCTGTTGGCTCCGGCAGTTCCTCCAAGGGGTCGCTGTTTCGCGCTGCCTCCAGTTAGGTCATCGTAAGAGGCGGCGTCTCTGCAGCGCCTCCCCCGCTGGCAGGCAGACACTGCCTTTAAGCGCCCCTTTCCGGCGCGGACCCATATTCTCCTTATATAGGGGCACGAGGCGTCTCTGCTCCAGACAAGCGCCACCGAGCGAGGGCACGCGGCTTAGCCGGCCAAGTGGAATGCTGGGCGGCCGCAGACGGTGGTTTCCCCCGGGGAATTGGGCACGGTTCTCAAGCCGGTGCTCTGTCAGGCGAGCGTGCACGGAACCGAGAGCACCCAGAGAGATGCCGAACGGCACGAAGCCGGGCGGCGTTGGGGCGGTCGCTGCCGAGTGGTGAGAAAAGGACGGGCAGAGGTGCACGGGAGAGGCCGAAGACCGGTGGCCGGAGGCGGCTGGCGGCACTTGAACGCTGGATACTGGGGGGGGGGAGCCGAGCTGTGAGACTACCGTGGGTGGTTACCCCCGTCCCCCCCCGGTCCCCCGAGAGCCCGATGATGGCGGAGGGGGGGAGCGCCGGTATGTGTGTTGACACAGCGGTGCTCCGTACGGTTCCAGCCCGTCGGGGGCTGTTGCCCAGCTCCTTGAGGGGGCCTTGGGGATGGGAGGAGAGGTGGCGGCGGCGGCACCTGCTCCCTTTGTTTGCCGGCCTTAAGCCGGAGCCCGTGGCATGGGCACGCCACGGTTTTGGCTGGTCGCGGTGGCCGGCAGCTGGATGCAGACGGCCCGGGGGGGGTGTGTCTCGAGCCACCGGTGGGTGGCCCCCCCCCCGGCCCCCCGAGAGCCCGACGATGGTAAGGCGAGAGGCGGCGGCGCCTCCCTGGTTCTTGGTTTACTCCTTTCGTTGCCGGTATCGTATGCCATACGTGCGGGGCGGCCTGTGGTGTCCGGCCGGCTCTCGGCGTCCCTGGTTTCTACCGGCCGGGCTCGGTGAAGGGAGGTCTGCACGGTGCTGTGAGCGAAGGCTAGTCGACTCCTCGGGTCCTTTGCTCTCTCGGCCCTAAGCCGGAGCCCGTGACATGGGCACAGCACGGTACGTTTTTGGCCGCCGGTGTTGGCTGGCAGCCGGGTGCAGATGGCCGTGGTGGGGTGTCTCGAGCCTTCAGCGGCTACCCCCCCCCCCACCACTCTGGTCCCCTGAGAAGCCGGATGATGGTAAGGCGAGGCGGCGGCGCCTCGGTCCTCTTTTCCGCTTTCTTTTTTTCCTGGTGCAGATGCCATACGTGGGGCGGCCTGCGGTGTCCGGTCTGCTCCTGGCGTCCCTGGTTTGTACCAGCCGGGCTCAGTGAAGGGGAGGTCTGCACGGTGCTGTGAGCGAGGTTGGTCGGCGCCTCGGTTCCTTTGCTCTCTGGCCCTAAGCCGGAGCCCGCGATGCGGGTACAGCACGTTTTTTTGTTTTTGGCCGGTGGTGGTGTCCGGCAGCCGGATGCAGATGGCCGGCGGGGTGTCCTGAGCCTTCAGCGGCTTTCCCCCGGCCCCCCGCCTGAGCTGTTCCACACCTGGCTTTTTCCCTCCGGGGTAACCTGTTCCCTGCGTTTGTTGGGCAAAGGCCGGTGGCCGGCGGCGGCCGCCGGCACTTGAACGCTGGAAGACCGGCGGAGTCGAGCCTGTCGCGGCTTTACCCCGGTCCAGCCGAGTCGGCTGAAGGGAATCCTTGTGCGTGGCGGGTGGGTGGCGGCGGTGGCGGGGCACATCCCGCGCACCCGGTCCCCCACCCCCTCGACTGGTACCGGTACGGAGGCGTAGCCTACTGAGGCTGGCCTCGGGCACGTCGGACAGGCTTCGCGGCGAGCCGGCTCTGCCGGTGTTGAAGCCGCCGGAGCACCTGTCACGGATGTCGCCCCTGCTCGCTCGCACGCAGAGCCCCGCGTCGTCCGCCCGCCCGCTTGCGGGTGGCCGAGGGCAGGCGCGCGGTGGCTGTCGCTGTCCCAGGACCCGTGGCCGTTGTGGCCTTCGCTGATCGATGAGGCACTTGGGGTCGCGTCGGAAAGGGCCCCCGGCGGGCCGGCTCTGCTGTACTCCCCGTAATAGGGAGCCGCGGTGGCGTCCGGTGTTCAGGCAGGGCGGTCTCCTTTCCAATTCGCTTCCCCGCTGTGAGCGAGGTATCGTCCTAGTCTCTTCCCCCCCCCGAGCGAGAAGGGGGCCGTGGCGACGGCGGCGAGGCGCGTGCCTCCCCCGTGTCACCTCACCCTGTCCTGCTGCCGCTCGGCGCGGGGGGGGGTTTCCTGGGCCTTCCTTACCGAACCAGGCTGTGTGACAGCCGCGTGGCCCCGCGAGCCACCAGGTGTCCTAAACCACGCCGAGGCGCCGGTGCCGACCTCGGTCCGGGTGCCCGTGGGTGCCGGCCGCAAGCAGCGCTGGGCGGCGAGGGCGGTCGAGCCGCGAAAGAAACCGGGCCAAAGCGAGGGAAGAAAAGCGTGTCCGGGCCGCGTCTGCCCGGGCGGGCCTGGAGGCGTGCCGCGGGCGGCAGGGGGGCGTCCCCCTCCGG
>NW_027437602.1:70000-77500 GCF_965140245.1 Athene noctua | reverse complement strand
CCGGCCGGGTAGACCTGGTGTCCCTCCCGGCCGGCCGGACGGGTAGACCTGGTGTCCCTCCCGGCCGGGTAGACCTGGTGTCCCTCCCGCGGGCGGCCTCCAGCCCAAGTCCGGCCGGCCGGGTAGACCTGGTGTCCCTCCCGGCCGGGTAGACCTGGTGTCCCTGCCGGCCGGGTAGACCTGGTGTCCCTCCCGCGGGCGGCCTCCAGCCCAAGTCCGGCCGGCCGGGTAGACCTGGTGTCCCTCCCGGCCGGGTAGACCTGGTGTCCCTCCCGGCCGGGTAGACCTGGTGTCCCTCCCGCGGGCGGCCTCCAGCCCAAGTCCGGCCGGCCGGGTAGACCTGGTGTCCCTCCCTGCCGGCCGGCCGGGTAGACCTGGTGTCCCTCCCGGCCGGGTAGACCTGGTGTCCCTCCCGCGGGCGGCCTCCAGCCCAAGTCCGGCCGGCCGGGTAGACCTGGTGTCCCTCCCGGCCGGGTAGACCTGGTGTCCCTCCCGGCCGGGTAGACCTGGTGTCCCTCCCGCGGGCGGCCTCCAGCCCAAGTCCGGCCGGCCGGGTAGACCTGGTGTCCCTCCCTGCCGGCCGGCCGGGTAGACCTGGTGTCCCTCCCGGCCGGGTAGACCTGGTGTCCCTCCCGGCCGGGTAGACCTGGTGTCCCTCCCGCGGGCGGCCTCCAGCCCAAGTCCGGCCGGCCGGGTAGACCTGGTGTCCCTCCCGGCCGGGTAGACCTGGTGTCCCTCCCGGCCGGGTAGACCTGGTGTCCCTCCCGGCCGGCCGGACGGGTAGACCTGGTGTCCCTCCCGGCCGGGTAGACCTGGTGTCCCTCCCGCGGGCGGCCTCCAGCCCAAGTCCGGCCGGCCGGGTAGACCTGGTGTCCCTCCCGGCCGGGTAGACCTGGTGTCCCTGCCGGCCGGGTAGACCTGGTGTCCCTCCCGCGGGCGGCCTCCAGCCCAAGTCCGGCCGGCCGGGTAGACCTGGTGTCCCTCCCGGCCGGGTAGACCTGGTGTCCCTCCCGCGGGCGGCCTCCAGCCCAAGTCCGGCCGGCCGGGTAGACCTGGTGTCCCTCCCTGCCGGCCGGCCGGGTAGACCTGGTGTCCCTCCCGGCCGGGTAGACCTGGTGTCCCTCCCGGCCGGGTAGACCTGGTGTCCCTCCCGCGGGCGGCCTCCAGCCCAAGTCCGGCCGGCCGGGTAGACCTGGTGTCCCTCCCTGCCGGCCGGCCGGGTAGACCTGGTGTCCCTCCCGGCCGGGTAGACCTGGTGTCCCTCCCGGCCGGGTAGACCTGGTGTCCCTCCCGCGGGCGGCCTCCAGCCCAAGTCCGGCCGGCCGGGTAGACCTGGTGTCCCTCCCGGCCGGGTAGACCTGGTGTCCCTCCCGGCCGGGTAGACCTGGTGTCCCTCCCGGCCGGCCGGCCGGGTAGACCTGGTGTCCCTCCCGGCCGGCCGGCCGGGTAGACCTGGTGTCCCTCCCGGCCGGGTAGACCTGGTGTCCCTCCCGGCCGGCCGGCCGGGTAGACCTGGTGTCCCTCCCGGCCGGCCGGCCGGGTAGACCTGCCGGCCCGCAACCGGCCTGGTACCCACGTCGTACTGGCGGGGTGGATGCGGGCTCCCCAGATTTAAGCGTACGTGCTTCTCTCGGCGAGGTGCAGGGCTGCCGGTTGGCGGCGGTGGGGGTGAGAGGAGCGTGTCATTTCGGTTTTTTACCCTCCGCTCGTCCGAGATTGCAGCGCCTGTAATACAAGGCATGAAGCTGCAACCTCCCGCCCCGTGCCGTCGTCGTCTTTTCTGGGTTGCGATCGCAGCCACCACAGAAACGGGAAAAGAGAGATGAAAAGGAAAAATTAGTTGTTTTTTTTTTTTCTACAGCCGCCTCCCCCTGCGGTGCTCACGCCGCTGCCCTGCCCGGACCCGCTGGCCGCCGTGCGACCGCTGGCATCGACCGGTGTCTGCGTCCGCGTGGGGTCCCAGCACGGCCGGGTCTCTGGCCGGCATTCCCGCCACCCCCTCCCGGCAGCCCCCGCGCTCCCCGCCGCCTGCCCCTTGTGACGTCACAAGTAGCCGAGGAGGGGTAACAGGGCGCTTCCGGGCCCGGGCTCCCGAGCTGCCTGTGACGTCACGCCGTGCCCGAGCGGGCCCTGGCTTGAAGCAGGCGGCGGCTCGGGATGACACGGGCACCCGCGTAGCTCCAAGGCAGGGAGCAGGCCGTGGCCTGAGCCTCTCGCGGCGAAGTCACGCCTGGACTAGGACGTGATGGGCCTGGGCCGGGCCGTGGCTGGTGGGCTCTCACGCGAGGGGGTCTCCTGCAGCTTTCGAGCCGGTAGGCAGGCCGGCGGCGAGGCGAGGCCTGGCTTATGCAGCGCCCCTCGTGATCTCACCTTCAACTGGGGAGGCGACGGGGCCAGCGCAGCTGCCGGCTAGCGTACGGACGCGAGGGTCGGAACCGGCAGGGAAGAGTTCGGCTGAGACGGGATCGAACGCGGACCTGAAAACACGCGACGAGAATCACGAACGGAGAGGTCAAGCGGAAGCCTGACCAGCGCTAGGGCATCGATTCAGAAACGGTTCAGGAGCTCACGCTCTGCCCACGCACGTGCGCCCGCCTGCCCCGCACCCCCACAAGCTGCCCGGCCCGAAGCCGTCTGCCTGGGGCTGCCCGCGCGCGCACGCGTATACGGCCGCCCCCCCATCCCGCCTAAGCCGCCCCACCCGCCACGTGCTTCTCCGTGAGACCGGCGGCGCCCCCCCAACACCGCCGCTTGGCCCGCGACGAGCCCGCCCCCCCCCCCCCCCCCCCCCCAACCCTCCCGCCACCAGGTTCACCGTGACACCGGCCGCCCCCCCCACCCCCCAGCCCACCCACCCCCCCCCCGCCACCCCCCGCCCCATCCCACCCCCCCACCCCCCGCCCCCGCCACCCCCGGGGTTCGCGAGGAGACCGGCCGCCCCCTACCTCCGGCCCGCTTTCCACCAGCAGCAGCACATTGGCCGCTCCAGGGAAGGAAGGCGGGAGACCTTAGGACCCAGCGGCGTCGCCGCCGCCGCCTCCGTGCCGGGGGGCCCGGAGGGGCCTCCCGCCGGCGGCGGCGATGATGGGTGGCGCGTGTTTTGGACGCTGAGCCCCCGCAGCTGCCGAGTCCCTGCCGCGCCGTGCCCGCGGCCCGGCTCCCCGCCTTCCTCAGTCGGTCGCTCGGCCGCCCGCCCTCCTGCCCGCCTGCTCCGTTCCCGCCCCGGGTTGAAAGCCAAACGAACGCCGAAGGGGTGGGAGGGAGAGCAGCGACGGGGCGGGGGTGTGTGTGTAACAACAGAAACCGCTCCCCACCAACACCACCCCCCCACCACCCCCCCCCCCCCCCCGCCCCCCCACCGCCGCAACGAGCTCTGTCGACCCCCCTGCCGACCCCCCCCCAACCCCCACCCCTCCCGCCACCAGGTCCACCGTGACACCGGCCGCCCCCTGCCACCCCCGGGGTTCGCGAGGAGACCGGCCGCCCCCTACCTCCGGCCCGCTTTCCACCAGCAGCAGCACATTGGCCGCTCCAGGGAAGGAAGGCGGGAGACCTTAGGACCCAGCGGCGTCGCCGCCGCCGCCTCCGTGCCGGGGGGCCCGGAGGGGCCTCCCGCCGGCGGCGGCGATGATGGGTGGCGCGTGTTTTGGACGCTGAGCCCCCGCAGCTGCCGAGTCCCTGCCGCGCCGTGCCCGCGGCCCGGCTCCCCGCCTTCCTCAGTCGGTCGCTCGGCCGCCCGCCCTCCTGCCCGCCTGCTCCGTTCCCGCCGCGGGTTGAAAGCCAAACGAACGCCGAAGGGGTGGGAGGGAGAGCAGCGAGGGCGGGTGGTGGTGGTGGTGGTGGTGGTGTAACAGAAACCGCCCCCGATCCCCCACCCCCCAGCCGTAGTGCTCCGCGGCGCCGAGGAGGCTGCGGTCGGTTGGCGGCCGCACCCACCGCCCTGCAGCTCCGGAGTTGCAGCGGTGGGGCGGGGACCAACGGCTCTTCGGGCGCGCGGGCGACGGTGGGGGTCGGGGGGCTGGGGGGGGTGGGGGGCTGGGGGTGTCTGTGTGTGTGCGCGTGCGTGCGTGCGTGTGTGTGTGTGTGTGTGTCTGTGTCTGTGTGTGCGTGTGTGTGTGTGCGCGCCTGTGTCTCTCTCTCGCGCGCGCGCGCTCTCTCTCTCTCTCTCTCTCTCTCTCTCTCTCTGTGTCTCTGCGTGTGTGTCCGAGCTCGTGTGTGTCGCGGCGGGGGGGGGGGGGGGGGGGGAACAAACAACAAAACAACAATCCGAACAACACACACACACACACACACACGCGCGCACACACCCCCACACCCCCTATTCCCACACATAAAGCCCGGGAGCCCCCTTCCCACCCCCCCACCCCAACCCCGTCGAAAAAAACCTAAACGCGAATGCCAGCGAGCGCCTGGCAACGCCGGGACCCGGACCCGGACCCGGACCCGGACCCGGACCCGGTGAAGGGCGCCCGGTGCCCACGCCTCTGCGGCACAGCGAAAGGCGGGGGGAAAGAAACAAAATAAAAACACACACACGCACCCCCACCCCCCCCCCCACCCCCCCTCCCCCGAGACTAAAGCTAAACCCACGCTGCGAAACCAAAAGCTGAAGCCGAGGACCGCCCGGCAGCGCCGGGACCCCGACCCGGCGAAAAGCGCCCGGTTCCCGATGCGAACTCGCTCCAGCGAGACGGGCGTCTCCGTTGGGGGTGAGGTGCGGGGAACGTCGCCGCTTCTGCCGGGTCCCCTGGCAGCCGCGGGAAGCGGGGGGGGGGAGTGGCGGGCGGCGCCGTGCGGCGCGGAGTGGCGCGGCGCAGAGGGGCTGACTGGCGGCCGAGGGGGCGGGCAGCGAATGATGCCAGCGACTGCATGGCAGCCAACGGGTCGGGGCGGGGGGGTGGGGGGGCTGGTGCTGCGTGCACATGAGAGCGCGGCGGGGCGCGGGGGTGCGGGGGTGCGTTAAGAAAAAAAATTTCCCTTTTCATTTATTTTTTTTCGGATTTCATTGGCATCTATCGAAACAAAAATGTCTCGCACGACGCGGCCGCCAGGTCTACCCGCCTCCGGGGCGTGAAGCGGCCGACAGGTCTGCCCGCCTCCGGGGCGTGAGGCGGCCGTCAGGTCTACCCGCCTCCGCGGCGTGAGGCGGCCGTCAGGTCTACCCGCCTCCGCGGCGTGTGGCGGCCGTCAGGTCTACCCGCCTCCGGGGCGTGTGGCGGCCGTCAGGTCTACCCGCCTCCGGGGCGTGAGGCGGCCGTCAGGTCTACCCGCCTCCGGGGCGTGTGGCGGCCGTCAGGTCTACCCGCCTCCGGGGCGTGTGGCGGCCGTCAGGTCTACCCGCCTCCGGGGCGTGAGGCGGCCGTCAGGTCTACCCGCCTCCGCGGCGTGAGGCGGCCGTCAGGTCTACCCGCCTCCGGGGCGTGAGGCGGCCGTCAGGTCTACCCGCCTCCGGGGCGTGTGGCGGCCGTCAGGTCTACCCGCCTCCGGGGCGTGAGGCGGCCGTCAGGTCTACCCGCCTCCGGGGCGCGACGCGGCCGTCAGGTCTACCCGCCTCCGGGGCGTGAGGCGGCCGTCAGGTCTACCCGCCTCCGGGGCGTGAGGCGGCCGTCAGGTCTACCCGCTTCCGCGGCGTGAGGCGGCCGTCAGGTCTACCCGCCTCCGGGGCGTGAGGCGGCCGTCAGGTCTACCCGCCTCCGGGGCGTGAGGCGGCCGTCAGGTCTACCCGCTTCCGGGGCGTGAGGCGGCCGTCAGGTCTACCCGCCTCCGGGGCGTGAGGCGGCCGTCAGGTCTACCCGCTTCCGGGGCGTGAGGCGGCCGTCAGGTCTACCCGCCTCCGGGGCGTGTGGCGGCCGTCAGGTCTACCCGCCTCCGCGGCGTGTGGCGGCCGTCAGGTCTACCCGCTTCCGGGGCGTGAGGCGGCCGTCAGGTCTACCCGCCTCCGGGGCGTGAGGCGGCCGTCAGGTCTACCCACCTCCGAGGCGACCGGCGGTGGCCGCTAGGTGTACCCGGCTCCACGTTGCCGGCGGCCGGCTCAGCGTCCGTAGAAAGGGCTGCCAGGTCTACCCGGCTCCGTCGGGACTTAGAGCGCGGGCAGACCTGTTGGCTCCGGCAGTTCCTCCAAGGGGTCGCTGTTTCGCGCTGCCTCCAGTTAGGTCATCGTAAGAGGCGGCGTCTCTGCAGCGCCTCCCCCGCTGGCAGGCAGACACTGCCTTTAAGCGCCCCTTTCCGGCGCGGACCCATATTCTCCTTATATAGGGGCACGAGGCGTCTCTGCTCCAGACAAGCGCCACCGAGCGAGGGCACGCGGCTTAGCCGGCCAAGTGGAATGCTGGGCGGCCGCAGACGGTGGTTTCCCCCGGGGAATTGGGCACGGTTCTCAAGCCGGTGCTCTGTCAGGCGAGCGTGCACGGAACCGAGAGCACCCAGAGAGATGCCGAACGGCACGAAGCCGGGCGGCGTTGGGGCGGTCGCTGCCGAGTGGTGAGAAAAGGACGGGCAGAGGTGCACGGGAGAGGCCGAAGACCGGTGGCCGGAGGCGGCTGGCGGCACTTGAACGCTGGATACTGGGGGGGGGGAGCCGAGCTGTGAGACTACCGTGGGTGGTTACCCCCGTCCCCCCCCGGTCCCCCGAGAGCCCGATGATGGCGGAGGGGGGGAGCGCCGGTATGTGTGTTGACACAGCGGTGCTCCGTACGGTTCCAGCCCGTCGGGGGCTGTTGCCCAGCTCCTTGAGGGGGCCTTGGGGATGGGAGGAGAGGTGGCGGCGGCGGCACCTGCTCCCTTTGTTTGCCGGCCTTAAGCCGGAGCCCGTGGCATGGGCACGCCACGGTTTTGGCTGGTCGCGGTGGCCGGCAGCTGGATGCAGACGGCCCGGGGGGGGTGTGTCTCGAGCCACCGGTGGGTGGCCCCCCCCCCGGCCCCCCGAGAGCCCGACGATGGTAAGGCGAGAGGCGGCGGCGCCTCCCTGGTTCTTGGTTTACTCCTTTCGTTGCCGGTATCGTATGCCATACGTGCGGGGCGGCCTGTGGTGTCCGGCCGGCTCTCGGCGTCCCTGGTTTCTACCGGCCGGGCTCGGTGAAGGGAGGTCTGCACGGTGCTGTGAGCGAAGGCTAGTCGACTCCTCGGGTCCTTTGCTCTCTCGGCCCTAAGCCGGAGCCCGTGACATGGGCACAGCACGGTACGTTTTTGGCCGCCGGTGTTGGCTGGCAGCCGGGTGCAGATGGCCGTGGTGGGGTGTCTCGAGCCTTCAGCGGCTACCCCCCCCCCCACCACTCTGGTCCCCTGAGAAGCCGGATGATGGTAAGGCGAGGCGGCGGCGCCTCGGTCCTCTTTTCCGCTTTCTTTTTTTCCTGGTGCAGATGCCATACGTGGGGCGGCCTGCGGTGTCCGGTCTGCTCCTGGCGTCCCTGGTTTGTACCAGCCGGGCTCAGTGAAGGGGAGGTCTGCACGGTGCTGTGAGCGAGGTTGGTCGGCGCCTCGGTTCCTTTGCTCTCTGGCCCT
>NW_027437602.1:62500-65000 GCF_965140245.1 Athene noctua | reverse complement strand
CGGGCGGCCCGAGCCACGGCTCTCCTCCCGGGCGCAGCGCCGGGATACTGAGGGAAACCTCGGGCCCCGGGCCAGGAGGACGTGGTGGTGGTGGCGGATGTCGGGCGCGCCCCCGCGGGCGGACGCTCCCCCGATGGCGGCAGCGGGGGAGGCACCCCCGCGGGGCCCTTGAGGATGTTTCCCTCACCCCAGGGCCAGGTACCTAGCGTCCGCGCCTCCGCGGCCCTCCCTCGGCTGAGCCCGGGGGTCGAAGGCCGCGGAGCCGGGCGGAGGTTTAAAGACTCGGGCGGCTCGGTGCGACCCGCAGGGGCGGGCCCCGGCCGTGTGCGGCGGTTGAGCCTCCAGGGGCGGGAGTCGCTCTCGTGCAGGCCCTGGCCATGGCGGCCGCCGCCCACGCCGTGGGCTTTTTGTCCCCTCGGGCGGCCGCGCCGGGGAGGGGTGTCCCCCCTGCCCCCCCTTCTCCGCGGTCCGGTCTCGGCGGCGAGACCGGCGGCGTTCGGTCGGCCGCAGCCGGCCTGCCTCGCCCTCGAAACGCGAAGGGGAACCTCCCCCCCCCCCGGCGGGGAGCGCGGGCTCTCTCGCCGTCGGGGGCGATGGCGATTCCCCCACGGTCGGGGGTCTCGCCGGGCGGGGCGGCCTGCTCGGGCCGCCGCGTCTCCGTGGACGCGCAGCGGCGCGCTTGCGGCTTCGTGCTCCTTGCTTGCCACCCCCACCCCTTCCCGCCCCGGCTGAGGGGAGGGGCGGCGCAGCCCCCGGGCCCGAGCGGCGGCGGCGGCGCCGCCGCTCGGCGTGCCGGCCGGCGGTCGCTCGGTGGCCGGCCGCGTGGCCTGTCCCGTCCCGGGTCCTGCCCGTCGCTTCGCAGTCGCCTTTCCCGGTCTCGGTCAGGCGAGGCGGGTGGGCGGCCGAGGGGCGTTCCCCGTCCCGTTCTCCGCGCGGAAGCGGGGAGAGGGGGCGTCGCCTCCGGCTCAGCGGCGTCCGCCTTCTGCCTGGCGCGTGCCTGCGGAAGGGGCCGAGACGAGAAGCGGCGGCGGCGGCTCCGGGAGGGCAGCCGCGGCGGTGCGGTGGCCGGGCGGCGGTCGGGCGGAGCGCCGGGCGGCGGCGTCGCGTCGCCGTCTCGGGTTCCGGCGGTTGGCCGTCCGTCCCTGTCTCCGGTGTGGTGCGGCGGCGGCGCCGCGCGGGCGTTCCCGGCGTCGGGGCGAGAGCCGGGGTTTCGGGGCCACGGGGGCAAGGAGCCGGCTGTCGCAGCGCGCGGGCGCTGGGCGGCGCGGAGGCGCGCGCGGCGCGAGCGGGGCGCCCCCGCTGGTCGCCCGCGCGGCGGTCAGCGTCTGTGGTTTCCCCCCTCCGCGCGAGCGAGAGGCGGGTGCAGGTCCGGGCGCGCGGTCGGACGCGCCGCCGGCCCTCCGTGCGGAGGCCGGGCCGAGCCCGGGCGCCTGGGCCGCCTCCGAAGCGAGCAAGGTGCTTGTTGTTTCCCCAGGTCGGTCGGGAGCGCGGGCTCCCCGGGCCCTTGCCGTTCGGAGCTTGTTTCACCCTTCCCTTCCTTCCCTCCGTTGTGATGTCGGTACGGTCATCTGAGGCGAGGCGCGACCGTCGCCCGCCGGTCGTCGCGCGCCCCCTCCGCGCGTGCGGAGGGGGGCGGTCGGTCGGTCGGTGGGGCGGCGGTCCGTCGTCCGAGAAGGGGGCCGCTTCTGCGGAGCGGTCCCGGCCCCTCCGCGCGCGCGGGGCGGTGCCGAAAGGCAGACAACTCTTAGCGGTGGATCACTCGGCTCGTGCGTCGATGAAGAACGCAGCTAGCTGCGAGAATTAATGTGAATTGCAGGACACATTGATCATCGACACTTCGAACGCACTTGCGGCCCCGGGTTCCTCCCGGGGCTACGCCTGTCTGAGCGTCGCTTGACGATCAATCGCCGGCCGGTGCGCCGTCCCTCCCCGCCTCGCCTCGGCGGGCGGGCGGGCGGCGTCCGCGGCGGCGCGGCTGGGGTGCCTCGCAGGCCCGTCGGTGTCGGCCGAGGGCCTTCGTCCCCCTAAGTGGAGACTCGGGGAGCGCTCCGAAGCTCCCCGCTCCCGGAACGCCCGCTTGGCGGAGCCTTGTCCCGCCGGGGCCGGGCGGCCCGTTGGTTCGGTCCGGCCGGGTCGGGCGCGGCGGTGGGGAAGGGCCGAGGTGTCGGGGGGGGAGAGGCGCGGGCCTCTTCCCCGGCCTCCTCCCGCGCGGGCGGCTGTCTGCGGGTGGGTACCGCGGCGGTACCGTGCCGTGCTGCCGCTCGCGTGCGGGGCGTGCGCCGTGGGAACGGGGGTCCTCCCCGTCGCCACTGGCCCCCCGCCTTCTTCTCCCTTCCCCGTCGTAGCCGCCGCGCTCCGGGCGGCGGAGGCCGGGGGTGGGCTCGGTGGGGGGGGGTGCGGCGGCGGCGGCGGCGGCGGTGGTTCGGGGGTTGCGGCTGCGGCGGCGACCGCGCGTGCGGTCGGCGTCGGGCCCGGCCCCCCCCCCTCCCGTCCGTCCGTC
>NW_027437602.1:50000-55000 GCF_965140245.1 Athene noctua | reverse complement strand
CCGGCCGCCCCCTACCTCCGGCCCGCTTTCCACCAGCAGCAGCACATTGGCCGCTCCAGGGAAGGAAGGCGGGAGACCTTAGGACCCAGCGGCGTCGCCGCCGCCGCCTCCGTGCCGGGGGGCCCGGAGGGGCCTCCCGCCGGCGGCGGCGATGATGGGTGGCGCGTGTTTTGGACGCTGAGCCCCCGCAGCTGCCGAGTCCCTGCCGCGCCGTGCCCGCGGCCCGGCTCCCCGCCTTCCTCAGTCGGTCGCTCGGCCGCCCGCCCTCCTGCCCGCCTGCTCCGTTCCCGCCCCGGGTTGAAAGCCAAACGAACGCCGAAGGGGTGGGAGGGAGAGCAGCGACGGGGCGGGGGTGTGTGTGTAACAACAGAAACCGCTCCCCACCAACACCACCCCCCCACCACCCCCCCCCCCCCCCCCGCCCCCCCACCGCCGCAACGAGCTCTGTCGACCCCCCTGCCGACCCCCCCCCAACCCCCACCCCTCCCGCCACCAGGTCCACCGTGACACCGGCCGCCCCCTGCCACCCCCGGGGTTCGCGAGGAGACCGGCCGCCCCCTACCTCCGGCCCGCTTTCCACCAGCAGCAGCACATTGGCCGCTCCAGGGAAGGAAGGCGGGAGACCTTAGGACCCAGCGGCGTCGCCGCCGCCGCCTCCGTGCCGGGGGGCCCGGAGGGGCCTCCCGCCGGCGGCGGCGATGATGGGTGGCGCGTGTTTTGGACGCTGAGCCCCCGCAGCTGCCGAGTCCCTGCCGCGCCGTGCCCGCGGCCCGGCTCCCCGCCTTCCTCAGTCGGTCGCTCGGCCGCCCGCCCTCCTGCCCGCCTGCTCCGTTCCCGCCGCGGGTTGAAAGCCAAACGAACGCCGAAGGGGTGGGAGGGAGAGCAGCGAGGGCGGGTGGTGGTGGTGGTGGTGGTGGTGTAACAGAAACCGCCCCCGATCCCCCACCCCCCAGCCGTAGTGCTCCGCGGCGCCGAGGAGGCTGCGGTCGGTTGGCGGCCGCACCCACCGCCCTGCAGCTCCGGAGTTGCAGCGGTGGGGCGGGGACCAACGGCTCTTCGGGCGCGCGGGCGACGGTGGGGGTCGGGGGGCTGGGGGGGGTGGGGGGCTGGGGGTGTCTGTGTGTGTGCGCGTGCGTGCGTGCGTGTGTGTGTGTGTGTGTGTCTGTGTCTGTGTGTGCGTGTGTGTGTGTGCGCGCCTGTGTCTCTCTCTCGCGCGCGCGCGCTCTCTCTCTCTCTCTCTCTCTCTCTCTCTCTCTGTGTCTCTGCGTGTGTGTCCGAGCTCGTGTGTGTCGCGGCGGGGGGGGGGGGGGGGGGGGAACAAACAACAAAACAACAATCCGAACAACACACACACACACACACACACGCGCGCACACACCCCCACACCCCCTATTCCCACACATAAAGCCCGGGAGCCCCCTTCCCACCCCCCCACCCCAACCCCGTCGAAAAAAACCTAAACGCGAATGCCAGCGAGCGCCTGGCAACGCCGGGACCCGGACCCGGACCCGGACCCGGACCCGGACCCGGTGAAGGGCGCCCGGTGCCCACGCCTCTGCGGCACAGCGAAAGGCGGGGGGAAAGAAACAAAATAAAAACACACACACGCACCCCCACCCCCCCCCCCACCCCCCCTCCCCCGAGACTAAAGCTAAACCCACGCTGCGAAACCAAAAGCTGAAGCCGAGGACCGCCCGGCAGCGCCGGGACCCCGACCCGGCGAAAAGCGCCCGGTTCCCGATGCGAACTCGCTCCAGCGAGACGGGCGTCTCCGTTGGGGGTGAGGTGCGGGGAACGTCGCCGCTTCTGCCGGGTCCCCTGGCAGCCGCGGGAAGCGGGGGGGGGGAGTGGCGGGCGGCGCCGTGCGGCGCGGAGTGGCGCGGCGCAGAGGGGCTGACTGGCGGCCGAGGGGGCGGGCAGCGAATGATGCCAGCGACTGCATGGCAGCCAACGGGTCGGGGCGGGGGGGTGGGGGGGCTGGTGCTGCGTGCACATGAGAGCGCGGCGGGGCGCGGGGGTGCGGGGGTGCGTTAAGAAAAAAAATTTCCCTTTTCATTTATTTTTTTTCGGATTTCATTGGCATCTATCGAAACAAAAATGTCTCGCACGACGCGGCCGCCAGGTCTACCCGCCTCCGGGGCGTGAAGCGGCCGACAGGTCTGCCCGCCTCCGGGGCGTGAGGCGGCCGTCAGGTCTACCCGCCTCCGCGGCGTGAGGCGGCCGTCAGGTCTACCCGCCTCCGCGGCGTGTGGCGGCCGTCAGGTCTACCCGCCTCCGGGGCGTGTGGCGGCCGTCAGGTCTACCCGCCTCCGGGGCGTGAGGCGGCCGTCAGGTCTACCCGCCTCCGGGGCGTGTGGCGGCCGTCAGGTCTACCCGCCTCCGGGGCGTGTGGCGGCCGTCAGGTCTACCCGCCTCCGGGGCGTGAGGCGGCCGTCAGGTCTACCCGCCTCCGCGGCGTGAGGCGGCCGTCAGGTCTACCCGCCTCCGGGGCGTGAGGCGGCCGTCAGGTCTACCCGCCTCCGGGGCGTGAGGCGGCCGTCAGGTCTACCCGCCTCCGGGGCGTGTGGCGGCCGTCAGGTCTACCCGCCTCCGGGGCGTGAGGCGGCCGTCAGGTCTACCCGCCTCCGGGGCGCGACGCGGCCGTCAGGTCTACCCGCCTCCGGGGCGTGAGGCGGCCGTCAGGTCTACCCGCCTCCGGGGCGTGAGGCGGCCGTCAGGTCTACCCGCTTCCGCGGCGTGAGGCGGCCGTCAGGTCTACCCGCCTCCGGGGCGTGAGGCGGCCGTCAGGTCTACCCGCCTCCGGGGCGTGAGGCGGCCGTCAGGTCTACCCGCTTCCGGGGCGTGAGGCGGCCGTCAGGTCTACCCGCCTCCGGGGCGTGAGGCGGCCGTCAGGTCTACCCGCTTCCGGGGCGTGAGGCGGCCGTCAGGTCTACCCGCCTCCGGGGCGTGTGGCGGCCGTCAGGTCTACCCGCCTCCGCGGCGTGTGGCGGCCGTCAGGTCTACCCGCTTCCGGGGCGTGAGGCGGCCGTCAGGTCTACCCGCCTCCGGGGCGTGAGGCGGCCGTCAGGTCTACCCACCTCCGAGGCGACCGGCGGTGGCCGCTAGGTGTACCCGGCTCCACGTTGCCGGCGGCCGGCTCAGCGTCCGTAGAAAGGGCTGCCAGGTCTACCCGGCTCCGTCGGGACTTAGAGCGCGGGCAGACCTGTTGGCTCCGGCAGTTCCTCCAAGGGGTCGCTGTTTCGCGCTGCCTCCAGTTAGGTCATCGTAAGAGGCGGCGTCTCTGCAGCGCCTCCCCCGCTGGCAGGCAGACACTGCCTTTAAGCGCCCCTTTCCGGCGCGGACCCATATTCTCCTTATATAGGGGCACGAGGCGTCTCTGCTCCAGACAAGCGCCACCGAGCGAGGGCACGCGGCTTAGCCGGCCAAGTGGAATGCTGGGCGGCCGCAGACGGTGGTTTCCCCCGGGGAATTGGGCACGGTTCTCAAGCCGGTGCTCTGTCAGGCGAGCGTGCACGGAACCGAGAGCACCCAGAGAGATGCCGAACGGCACGAAGCCGGGCGGCGTTGGGGCGGTCGCTGCCGAGTGGTGAGAAAAGGACGGGCAGAGGTGCACGGGAGAGGCCGAAGACCGGTGGCCGGAGGCGGCTGGCGGCACTTGAACGCTGGATACTGGGGGGGGGGAGCCGAGCTGTGAGACTACCGTGGGTGGTTACCCCCGTCCCCCCCCGGTCCCCCGAGAGCCCGATGATGGCGGAGGGGGGGAGCGCCGGTATGTGTGTTGACACAGCGGTGCTCCGTACGGTTCCAGCCCGTCGGGGGCTGTTGCCCAGCTCCTTGAGGGGGCCTTGGGGATGGGAGGAGAGGTGGCGGCGGCGGCACCTGCTCCCTTTGTTTGCCGGCCTTAAGCCGGAGCCCGTGGCATGGGCACGCCACGGTTTTGGCTGGTCGCGGTGGCCGGCAGCTGGATGCAGACGGCCCGGGGGGGGTGTGTCTCGAGCCACCGGTGGGTGGCCCCCCCCCCGGCCCCCCGAGAGCCCGACGATGGTAAGGCGAGAGGCGGCGGCGCCTCCCTGGTTCTTGGTTTACTCCTTTCGTTGCCGGTATCGTATGCCATACGTGCGGGGCGGCCTGTGGTGTCCGGCCGGCTCTCGGCGTCCCTGGTTTCTACCGGCCGGGCTCGGTGAAGGGAGGTCTGCACGGTGCTGTGAGCGAAGGCTAGTCGACTCCTCGGGTCCTTTGCTCTCTCGGCCCTAAGCCGGAGCCCGTGACATGGGCACAGCACGGTACGTTTTTGGCCGCCGGTGTTGGCTGGCAGCCGGGTGCAGATGGCCGTGGTGGGGTGTCTCGAGCCTTCAGCGGCTACCCCCCCCCCCCACCACTCTGGTCCCCTGAGAAGCCGGATGATGGTAAGGCGAGGCGGCGGCGCCTCGGTCCTCTTTTCCGCTTTCTTTTTTTCCTGGTGCAGATGCCATACGTGGGGCGGCCTGCGGTGTCCGGTCTGCTCCTGGCGTCCCTGGTTTGTACCAGCCGGGCTCAGTGAAGGGGAGGTCTGCACGGTGCTGTGAGCGAGGTTGGTCGGCGCCTCGGTTCCTTTGCTCTCTGGCCCTAAGCCGGAGCCCGCGATGCGGGTACAGCACGTTTTTTTGTTTTTGGCCGGTGGTGGTGTCCGGCAGCCGGATGCAGATGGCCGGCGGGGTGTCCTGAGCCTTCAGCGGCTTTCCCCCGGCCCCCCGCCTGAGCTGTTCCACACCTGGCTTTTTCCCTCCGGGGTAACCTGTTCCCTGCGTTTGTTGGGCAAAGGCCGGTGGCCGGCGGCGGCCGCCGGCACTTGAACGCTGGAAGACCGGCGGAGTCGAGCCTGTCGCGGCTTTACCCCGGTCCAGCCGAGTCGGCTGAAGGGAATCCTTGTGCGTGGCGGGTGGGTGGCGGCGGTGGCGGGGCACATCCCGCGCACCCGGTCCCCCACCCCCTCGACTGGTACCGGTACGGAGGCGTAGCCT